>NC_060240.1:19727221-19882221 GCF_021155785.1 Neodiprion fabricii
TAAAACTAATTATTCGACGGTGCGCCGTCGGGCTACCGAACAGACGGCGTCCTCAATCTCACTTGAGATCTCACCCGACTCGGAGCTTCGACGCTACCGCGAGCTGTCCTAAATCTAAACGAATCCGTAAACGCTACTATATTTTAAACGCAACTAAAACTCAATGCTCAAACTTCTCGTCTCAACTGCTGCTCAACGCAACGGCAATTTCGACTATACATCACCTAACCTCGACTAAACACTATCTTAACTAAACGTAAACTTAACTGAGCGCAAACACCACTACATTTAACTTCAACTAAACACAAGTTCAGAGTAACGCAACTCAATCTACATTATCTTAACTAACGGGTACAGAACTCAATGCAGGCGCAACTAAACGTAACCTAAACTATACGCAATCGCAACGCATCCGAACTTAATTCTTTTCAAAATCCCCCAAAACGTTACCCGCTAATCCGAGCACTCCAATTCGGTACTTCCCGACCTACTCGAGAGGTGACACAAAAAAAAAACGATAACGCGGCTCGACCCGGTACGGCGAAATTCAGCTATACTTGGTTTCACTAACGAGAAAGATTCGACTAAAACCCGTGACTCTACTCAACTTTTTCAGAAACTCAAAATTTACTTTACTCTAACCCGCGTACTCAGGCTACGGTCATCAAGCAAAAGAATCGGCAAAAGAATTTCGAGTACTTCTCTACAACGCAAATCCAAAACGGCTATCCGTTACTCGGCAAGCCTTTTCGCAATTATGCTCGAAATTCACTCGCGGGGATAGAAGCAGCGCTTACCTTCTACATCCTTGCAACCCCCTTTCCATTCCCCTTGCGATTTTTGGGTGACTCCATTGCTTCGCGAAACTCCCCCAAAACGTGACTACTAATCACGACCGCCAGAACTAGAGTGGTTTCAAAAACCTACCACCTGCCGCAACACGGATCTCGATACGCCATCCCACACGTGACGTCATACCCCCAAGAATACGCAATAATCGATACGTCATCGATTTCGTCGATCGCGCAACTCGACGCGCACCTTCGATCGCATCGCTGCGCGGAACTTAAAGCTAGCTCGCAATCTCGTCCTCCGCGCAGCTCCATGACGTCTTGGCGGTGAGCGTGGTGCTCCCTCGTCGCTAGTCGGTCCGTCGCAAGTCCGCCGGTCAATTGTTGGCGGGGTAAAGGGGAAGAGGCTGCGGCGCGCCGGCCGCCAGCGGGAATCGCGTCCACCTTGGATTCCCGCGATGCGCGGATCTGCGTCGGCCCCCCCTCCGCAGCCTCGACATCCTTCCTTCGCAATTGTTGCTAGTCCGCCACTTCGCAATTTCCTCGAATTCGGTATCGACTTCTTGCCTGATGCCGTTGTAGCTCCAAAAATAAAAAAACAAAAAAAACTGAAATATCTTACGCTGGTCGCTGAAGTGTCCCCTCTCGTAGTTTCGGATGCGTGACTCCAGTCCTGGCGCTCTTTTTCAAAAACTTCGCGACGCAATTTCGGAAATTCCTAAATTTTTGGTTCGGCCCAGGGTTCAAGGAGCCCCTTGTAACGGGCATCAAAAGTGCCACGTTACAATACATATTATATATATATATATATACTGTAACCAATATTTTTCATACAGTTGAGGGTAAAACGATAGAACGATAATTGGTTACCCTACGGCGCAGTCACTAACCTGAATAAGTAGATAGAGAGAGATACTAAGGGAGAAAGATACGATTGTTGGGCGCCAGACGCACATGCGTCAAAATTAGATAATTAGAGAGAAAGACAAAGGTAAAGGTAGAGGTAATAGGTAATGGTGTGGTCAGGTTCTACGACGGTTTTGCACAGTTCGCTCAGAGAGACAAGATAATGGTAGAGGGGCGGAGTCGAATCCAATAGATAAAATAAGAAACAGGTGAAGCAGGAATAATATCAAATATATTAAACAAGAAGCGATAAGTTTACTGACAAGCAAGTAGCGAAAGATTTTGCGATACGAGTACGATGAATGCGATAATTAACAATAGTTACAGCCAGAGAAAGGTTAAGCGAGAGAGTTGACAATTAACGGAACGTTTTCCGAATAAGCGGGAAATATGCGCAAGCTCGCGGTATTAAAGGTAATGAGTAACACGGTTTTAAGATAGATAGGCAGAACAGAAAAGATATACTGTACTTAAATTAGGCGGTAAGCAAATAAATCATAAAATAGGAGAAGCGATTATAAACACATGCGAAATACAACAATTATAATAGTTATCACATTACCAGAATGATCAGAAATAGGCAGACAGGGAATTATGAATTACAAGGTAAATGCAAGCGACAGGTCAAATAGAAAATTATCATAAAATATAGAGAATAACAGATAATACGTAGTCTATAGTTTGCGGTAAGTGCGAGAGAAAGAGAGATAATATTCGGTACGATAAAAGGAAATTCAAGATAAGACAAACCATATTCAAGATAATTAATATGCAACGTACGGCAAACCAAATAGACTACGGACAACTACGATCAGCGATATTAGCGAAGAAAATAGTGAAAAAGATGTTATGCGATACGGCACAATACTCCAATGTCAAACGAACGACGAGCGGGACCGCGCAGCGATATAAGATCGCTCCCGCGGTACTCTCACTAAGATACGATAATCAACGATAATAGGTAAAGAGACAGATAGAAACTAATCAGAGAAAATATAACAAAATAGCAATGCTCAGTAGCTAAGATAAAAATTGATTCTTCAACGGAACGCGCTGCTAGACAGCGATATTAGACATTCAAATATTCTAGAAGAGAAAGATAATAAGATAAAGCGATAGTCACTACAATGCGTAAGTAATAATCAACCAGTCGCGAAGTTACTTGCAATAAGACAGAAAAAGGGACAAGATAAGAGATAAGAGAGAATAAGGTACGAGCCCAGGTGGCTCAAGCAGACCAACTGCAAGATAAATAGAAAAGATACGAGCCCAATTGGCTCAAGCAGACCAACTGCAAGGTAAAGAGAGAAAGAGGTAAAGGTAAAGGTACGATATATTGCAAGTAATCTCGTGGCTTCACAAAATAGAAAAGGAACCTCACTTACGTAAAAGAAGATATAACAGGTGCGAGAGAATGCGGTACAATTGCGAGAAATTAAATACAGTGATAGCAGTAATGGCACTAAATATGACAATAACACGTCGTTGCGATTCAGGAACTGAACGTAGAGTGACGAGATGAGCGACGATCCTGATTTTCGTCAAGCTGCTGTCACGTGATTCTTCCTAAAATTGGCGGTATTTTAATTGGACCAGCAGGTCGCGTGGCCTGGTCCGCGGATAGGCGGCGATAATCCCTCGCCGCTTGTTTTTCTTCTCCCTCGACGACAGGTATCGAGGTATCGGGACGTCGGAAGGTGGTTAGAGATGTTTTCCTTCAGCTATGCGGTATCGTTGGTGAGAGGGGGGGGGGGGGGGGGGGTCGTACTGCTCAGGTATTGCGATATTGAGGTGTGCGGCAATGTTACGTCACCGGTCTCCTGGACTTGCGACAGACTGTAACTCACTCCTTGCTTTACTGGTACTCCCCGTTGTAGCTATTTCGTCGGCGCTGCATCCCGGCCCTCGCTCATCGAAGCCCTCATGCCGGAACGATCTGGTGGTGATGGCCCTCAACCCGGATCCCCACACTAGATCCACCAGATCCACGTGGTCAGCATATCATTAGCCTATTCCACGCCACAGTCCTTCGATAAGACGGTTCGTGACGAGAAAACCGTCTTCTATTGAATAGTCAACGACTTAGTAGATGTTAGGGTCGGTTCAGCTCCAGGCTGATAAGTATCGTCGACGGGAGGCTTTGTTGTGTTTTTGACGCACAGCCCTGTACGCCGCCTGACGATGCATCCGAGCGGTAGAAGCATTCGTTCGTGGTTCGGCTCCTGGCCGATAAGTCTCAAATAGTTGGAGGTGCTGTTTGTGCATCACGCACGACCCTGTTCGACAACTAGATAGGCATCCATCGGGAGTGGTTTCAGCGGTATTCGTTCGTCTGTCGTCGGTGGTGTTGATGTTGAGCTGGTACGGGACCCCTGTCAGGCAGTGTCCTGGTATCTTGGCGCGAAGGTCTCGCGGATGGTTCTCGAAGAGCATTACAGAATTAGAAAATAGCATACAATTAGCTTAGTAAAGAGAATTCAACTTAAAGATAATTAGTCGTTCATTTTTGGAGTATTGGCCTCAGACGTGCTTTCGTTATTTTTAGCGATATCTGCACCTACGGGAAAGCGATAATTAAACAAAGTCACGGGGTACGAAATACCACGTCACAATATATATATATATATATATATATATATATATATATATATTGTGACGTGGATTTTTCTGCACCTCGGTTACTCGGAGCAAATAACCGGGAACTTACCGCGTGCACAATAATTTGGCGTCCACGATGTACCCTGGATCTAAAACGATATCGCGAAATTTGTTGGGCGCCTGGCGTGGTCAACACGCCTCGAAATCGGTCATACGATATACCGCGACCATGTGCTCGGTAGCTCAGTACCGCGGAGAGGGGAGGGGTGATTTTCGGGTAGAGAGAATTGCAACCAGTAAGCCAACACGTGCTGTGGCCAAATTACTATAAAATTCCGATGGTATATTTTTCATCAGCGATAGTACAAAATAAAAAGAAAGAAAAATAATAAAGAAAAAAAAAGAATGATAATACGACCACGCAAGTCGTCTTTCGCGATTCCAAACACAATGTTACTATTATCTAAACTAAATAAGAAAGGTAGAAATACTCCAAATAAAAATAAAAATAGAAAAATAATAACAACAAAAAAAAGTGAATAAATCTAGGAGACCTCTACGGCCTACGTGCGCTAGTCGCCGTCTTAACAATATCCTACTTCCTAAAAACCAAAAACAAAATCGGACGCGATGCGCTGCCCGCGAACGTCCTCTACACAATGGCGCTGGTCGCCAACTTAATACTAACTGATAATGCAAACAAAAAAAAAAGAGAAGAAGAAAAAAAAAGAATATTAAATAACTAAAAAGAATATTAAATAACTAAAGTGATGCGAGGCTCGTCGCGACACCCGCGATCCTCCTCTAAAAACGCATACGCTTATCAGCACGCACCCGAGCTTCACTTCCTCGGCGACGGCGGGCCGCAGTCGCGAATTCGAATGCTCCCCGTGATTGCTCGCGACCTGTACGATAATCGAAGATGTGCCGGATGACGTGAATTGACCCCGTGTAACGGACTTCGGTCACACTCAAGCTCGAGACAATAACGTCTCGGCTCGACCCGTGGCTCGACTCGATTTTCTGGATTCCCCGAAGTTAACGTTACTCTCTTACGCGCAACTCAGGCTACGGTCACCAAGCAAAAGAATCGGCAAACGAATTTCGAGTACTTTTCGACACGCAAACTACCAAACGGCGATCCTTTATCTGATCAGCCTGTACTCAATTTACCCTCGAAATTCGATCGCGAGAATGTTAGCAACGCTTACCGCTCCACATCCAATTGACAAAGGGACCAACTCCCTCGTGTTGGCTCATTTTCCTCGCAATCACTCAAAACTCAAAATAACAAAACAAACGCACAATCGCTCCGTTCACTCGCTCTCGTGAACCGCCAGAACTCGAGTGATCTAGGATGGTCGCAACGCCGATCTCATCGCGCGAATTTTTCGTGACGTCATCACCCTAAGAATGCGCAACAATCGATCGGTCATCGATTTTGGGGATTGCGCAACTTGCCGCGCACCTGTCGTCTCTACGCGGCGCAGAACTTAAGGCTAGATCGCGATGTCGTCTCCCGCGCAGCTCTACGTAGTCTTGGGGTTGGGCGGGGTGGTGCTCCCTCGTCGCTCGCTGGTGCCTCGCGGTTGCCTTGGTTGGGCGTAAGCGGGGTGAGCGGGGAGGCTGCGGCGCGCCGGCCGCCAGCGGGAATCGCGTCCGCCTTGGATTCCCGCGCTGCAGGGATCTGCGTTGCCTCCCCCTCCGCAGCCTCGGTATCCTTCCCGCGAGATCGTCGTGATTTCGCCTTGCCTCGGAAGATGTTCGGTGTCGGAGTTGGTCACTGGAGGGTAGCCGGTGCACTCAAAAAAAAATAAAAAAAAACAAAAACCTGAAATATCTTGTTCGCAATGCTCTATTTCGTCCCTGTCGAAGCTCGGGTGCGTGACTCCAGTTCTGGCGCTCTCTGAGATTATTTCGCGACTCGATTTTCTAGACCCTTATTCCTGGATCTCGCCCAGGGTTCAGGGAGTCTCTTGTAACGGGCAGGCCTAACCGAACTGCCACGTTACAATATATATATGTATAATATACATATATAATATATATAATATGTATGTATATATTTATATATATATGTATATATATGTATATATATATATATATATATATATATATATATATATATATATATATATATATATATATATATATATATATATATATATATATAAGGGTGCTTTTTTTTGGACCATTTTTTTTCTTTCGGTCCCATCGTGAAATTTTGTTAGAAATACAACAAAAAAAATTCCCTGAAAGATTGAGCCCTTAATATTAATATTAAGTGCTCGCCCAAGGCATGTAAAGATTTCCCGCTTAAAATGCACGTAAACTTCAATTTTTTTCTTCAAAACATCTACAGTTCAGAGGCATTCTATGGTGTAGTCTAGGACGTCAGTAGGTTTTCTTCGGAATGAAATGCTCTACCAAAATTTCCTACAAATTTGTTGAATAGTTTTTTTGTAGCTCCTGTTATTCACAAGATACGGGCAAAAAGACAAGAATTTCATGAAAAAATTGGGTTTGGGTGGCCCGTACGACTTCACCGCAATGAGCACTTTTGTAGAGCATTTCACTCCGAAGAAAACCTGCTGACGTCCTAGACTACACCATAGAATGCCTCTGAACTGTAGATGTTTTAAAGAAAAAAATTGAAGTTTACGTGCATTTTAAGCGGGAAATCTTTACATGCCTTGGGCGAGCACTTAATATTATTATTGAGGGCTCAATCTTTCAGGGAATTTTTTTTGTTGTATTTCCAACAAAATTTCACGATGGGACCGAAAAAAGAAAAATATAGTCCAAAAAAAAAGCACCCTAATATATATATATATATATATATATATATATATATATATATATTGTAACGCTAAATTCTGTTACCCTCGGATGAGGACTTACCTTTGACACTTTGGCGCGATTCTCTACTCATCCGCAATATCAAACTATAACAAAATAATTACGTTGGGCGCCAGACGCGTTAGCGTCGATTTTCAAACAATAATGCAAATCAATAAAATTAACACAAAACCGTACAAAAGAGATAAATAGAGAACCCGTTGTATGGCTGGCTAGGGACAGGTACGATCGCGTACATCCCGGTAGAGTGGCGGAATTCAAGGCAGCTAACAGTGATTCCAGAATTAAAGAAAATAACAAAATAAAGAATAAACTCCAGTCGAAAGGGAAAATGAACAGGTCAATCGATCATATATTGTCGAGAAGGTTACATGAGTGAGACAGGCAAATAAGATGGTATTGACAGCGGTAGTTAATAAAATAAATAATCGTTGTTCACAAAAAGTTCGGTAGAATAGCAGTAAACGGTAGCTTTAAAACGAGAGACGGTAGTTAACAGAGAAAAATGGACGTAGGTCGGGAGATGTGATATAATGCAAGAGTTGACTTAAAACTACACGTCACTGGGCGACGTGATCTTACCCAAGTTGCAAATGACGCTACGAGAATTATTATTCTGTCAATTAGAACAAGAGAACTTTACTGCGATCGGTAGAAAACAACGTAACGATAGTTCGGTAGATGATACGACAATTTTACCATAAATTATAACCAGTATGAGAGATTGACATTCAGTAAAAATTTACCACGTCGGCAAACGATCGACTAGATAGCCTTCGGTAGAATTATTCATAAACGGTAGATTCGATAATTTATAATTATTACGTACTTGAGGAATTAAATGATGAATTCCTAAACATAACTCTTGAGAGAATACCAAAATACAAAGTTATGAGAGAGTGAGAATTTCGGAGTGTTTACAAAATAAAGAAATACACTAAAATACACCGCAATACAAAAGAATGATTCACAGAACTTAATTTAACAAAATACAGAGAAATAAATAACACGCAAAAATAATATGAAATTGCCAATAGCAATAAAGAAGAAGTGCGGTAATATCTAGGGATGATTCTACGCTCGCTTGTACTCCAAGGAACTCGATATATGATACAATAGGCACAAAAATAAATAAAATTATAATAAGCGATAACAGAAATAAAATATAAAGCACACTACTATTACAAAAAGAGTATGTAATAAAATATGAAGCCAATAGGGCTCAAAATACGATAGAAAGTGCAGAAGCAGGCTAATAGAGATTCACAAATAATCAGAAAAATCATAAACACAGAGAAATAATTATTTGGCAGTTACGAGGTCGCTCGGATACGAAAATAACAAATTACTGAAATCATGCAGTCACACGGCGGCTTACTGCAACTTTAAGTCGTGGACCATGATTCACACAAAGTCGATAAATACCACAAGAAAGAATAGAAATTATGAGCAACTTCGTAATGATACTATTCAAAGGCAGAAGCCTTACCTTGGCGGTTGACTTCAGGCATACAAACTGACTCTCATTTAAATTATACGTAATACTAGCAAAACTGAGAAGGAAGGGAAAAAGAATGAAAAGAGTTTATAGGATAAATTTTCGGTAGAATAAACGATAGAACGATAGCGGTATAAGGAAAGGTATCGGTAGCTTAAATCGGGAGAATGATGCGGAAAGCAAAGCTGTCTCTCAGCAGGTCAAGCGTAGAATAGCAGGTCGTAGTTCGGCTCACCGATCTCGCGGTGTCGTGAGGTGATTCTTCTTCTTTGATTGGTTGGTTGACCCCCACCGCAAATAGGCCATCCCCCTGTAGCGAATATTGGTTACTGCGTGGTCATACGTTTTCCAAAAATACCGCTAGATGTGGTGTAATGTGCTGCTCGCGATGTCGTCGTTGACACCAACTAGTACGATTTAGTAGCTGCTTCGGCTTACGGTCCAGGCTGCCTATCATCGGGGACTTCTTTGGCAGAGGCATACACAGGGTGCCTCTCGGCCAAAGTTACCGGGTGGAGAGTGACGCCTCATTGTTCACCTCCACCGGCTTTTGTACAGGCAGTAGCTAGCTGCCTGTACCTGAGGTCCTGCAGTCAGACGGTTGGCCAAACCGTGAACCACGACCCACACAATTAGTCCCTACCGATAGGAAGGCAGCGTCGATCCTCAGAATGATGGCTTTATCAACCTGAACGTAGTGGTTTGGGGTCGGTCCGGCGCCAGGCCGGTAAGTCGGAGGATGGCAGGCTACGGTCTGCCCTTCACGCCATCCTTACGGCATCCGATAGAGCTGGCAGCTGGTTCCTCTTCGAGAAACGGTGCCCTCGACCGCCGGGAGGATTTTTATCTTCCTGTTCACCGGTAGTCGAGGCGATACGGAAGGTTCGGGTGGATGCTACCCCAGGTGTATATAAAGGTGCACCAAGGTAGCCAGTGTAGTCTGATGAGACCGTCAGTAGGCGAAGCCGTCGAGAGCTGCAAACGGTAGCTAGTGGTCCCTTGTTGATCGGGATCGTTGTCGTCCAAGTACCTTGTTAGCTTGCGCCGAAGCGCGAAATAAAGAATTTACAAAAAAGAATTAGTTAAAAGTAGTTATTGCCTATTTTGTATCGAGCTCGGTTGGAGTACCCTGCTGAGGACGCGTAAACTAAAAATAATAGCGGTTGTGTGCCCTTGTGACGGGCGACTCTGAAACGCCACGTCACAGTATATATATATATATATACATATTTATATATATATATATATATATATTATAATTTTTAATTTACTTTTAAAAACAGAGAAATTCCAAAAAAAAAATTTCATTAACAATAATCAAATTCATTAAAAATAAATGTGATTATTTAACAAATCCTATATATTTTTTAATTATTTGCTCACATATTAATTAAAATGAAAATATTATTCATTAAGAAAATGCCATTCAATTCACTTCATGAATTGTAGTTTGGAACATTCATACAATGGAATAGAACTTATTTTAAGGTTTCAAGAAAACATACAGATAGATAAATGATTATTCATTTAATTTCATATCTTTAATTTTCAAAAATTAATTATTCTTCAATTTAAGAAAAATGATTTATTTAAATTATTTATTTTCTCATTTCATTAAATTGTTCAACTTAGTTACCTCCATTTAGATTCAATTATATTAATGTATAATTTTTAATTCACTTTCAAAAAAAGAGAAATTAAAAAAAAAAAATTTTCTACATTAATTAATTTCATTAAAAATAAATATAATTATTACAAAAATCCTATATATTTTTCAATTATTTGCTTAAATTCGAAGAAGGAGGAGCTGCTATATTTGAAGAACATAATAAAAATCATCATAAACATATTCTAGGCATATAATTCATTAAACCTTCATTAATAAATAATCTTCGACTTCTCAAACGCTCATAAATAATATTCACTAAACAAAATAAACCTGAAGAACATCAACCATCAGATATCAATAATAAATGAGAACCATAAATTCCTCATCTTATCAAAGTTAATAAGCCAGATAATATTATTATTATATGAGCAATTGAAGAATAAGCAATTAAGGATTTCAAATCAACTCTAAATATTCTAATCAAACTAATATAAATTCCTTCTATCATTCTCAAAACAATTAAATAAACATTTAAAAAAATCCCCATATTAATTAAATATAAATAAACTCGCAATAAACCATACCCCCCTAACTTTAATATAATAGCAGCTAAAATCATTGAACCACAAACAGGAGCTTCTACATGAGCTTTAGGCAACCATAAATGTATAAAAAAAATAGGTAACTTTACTAAAAAAGCAAAAATTAAAAATACAAATAAATAAAATGAATAATCTTGAATTAAATTCTCTACAGAAAAAATATAATTTAAATTGTTAAATTCATAAAATAAATAAATAATTCTTAATAATAAAGGTGAAGAAGCCAATAAAGTGTTAAATAATAAATGAATACCTGCTTGAACCCGATCCAATTGACTACCTCATCCTAAAATTGAACAAAAAGTAGGAATTAAACTACATTCAAAAAAAAGATAGAACAAAAATAAATTATTTACAGTAAATGTCAAAAATAAAAATAAAATTAAAAAAAATATTAATCAAATAAAATAATTCAAATAAATTTTCAATTCATACATAAAATACCTTGATATAATTATTAATGCTCCAATTCATAAAGTTGATAAAACTGACCCAAAAGATAAATTATCACATCCCAAAAAAATATTTATACTCTTAAATTCAAATCTATAATTTCCAGAAAATATAAAAAGAAATCTTAAAAAAAAACAAATTAACCTGAAAAAATCAAAAATTATTCTTAGAAACTATAATTAAAAATAATAAATAAAAATTGAACTTTATCATTAAAAAAATTTTAAAACTTGAAAATAATCATTACCATGTAATCGAATTATATAAATCAAAATAGATAAACCCATAACCCCCTCACAAACCCTAAAAATTCAAAAAATTATAATAAAATACATCTCTCATATATACATATTTAAAAATAAAATTAATATTGAATATAATATCAAAATGATAAATTATATATATATATATATATATATATATATATTATATACAGGGTGTCCCTAAATTGCCTCTCACGGACTAGCCAGCATGATACCTCGTTAAAATCCAACCGAGAATTTCTTTACCGGAAGCTCGTCCGACGCATAGTTTTTGAATTATAAGCGATAGCGTTAGGCCAATCAGAGCGCACCATTTCATCTGGATTTGCCGCCACGGAAATTGCTGTTTTGTTCGCCTGGGTGAATTATTATTATTCGGTTACAAAGTAAATATCGGCACCTCCCCTCACTCGCTGTTGTACCCCTACTCGAGCGCTGACCTCGGTATTGTTGCCGCGGCACACGCTGCCGGCCGCACATCCACGGACGCACCATCGTGTGTGTGAAACAAGCGAATGCCCAGCTACGCAATACTACGAAACACACATCTACGAGTGAAAATAAAAATAAATCTCGAAATAAATCAGCGGATTTAAGATTTTATGTTATAAAATACTCCGAATCATCGTACCGTGATAACGGAGGTACGTGAATATCACTGTCAACGAATTGACGCGCTCGTCACATCTTCCATAATTACTCACCCAATCAAGCTGGCTCAAAATCGTCAAAATAATGTTGAATTGAATTATTTAATTTAGTTTCACAGAAAAATCGGAAAAAAATTGACGAAATTTTTAGGTATTGACGTGAATTGGGGTAAGTTATCGAGAATTCTCGCGAAAAAAACTAATTCAATCGAATTGAATGAATTAATTTGAACTAACAGAAGAAACAAAAAGGAATTAATTGAAATTATTCAGATATTCACTAGAATCAAAGTGTATTACCGAGAATTGATGGTAAAAGTACTGCATTGATTGAATTGAAAGAATTCACTTGAATAAAGTTGAATTTAGTTGAATTAATCTAAATTAACAGAATTGTGTTGAATCAAATGAATTATTCTGATTTGTTTCAACCTGCGGAATTAATGTGGCAAACAAATGTTAAGTTATTTCCCCCTCGACTTATACCTTGCCTGAGCTTATTCGTGGATTGTTGACTGTCGATAAAAGATCTTATGAAATCACCGTATCGATACGAACGACAAATCAGCTAAACTTCGGGTGACGATTGATTTCTTATTTAGATGCAATGATTAAGTTTGCGAGGATTCGTCGTTACGTACGTATAGCAGGTATTCCGTATACCCACCAAATTACAGACTCCACGAGCTTGACCATTTTACATTTCATCAGTTAAATTGTTGTGACAATCGTCACATGAAAGAAAGGCTGATTTTCATTCAATAATTTATCAGCCCAATTCAACTGTCCTTTGTTAATTTTTCAAGCTACTTCGTGAACGTGAACTTTCGTATCGTAAGAAAAACTCATACAAACTCAGTGATGTGAAATTATTATTTCAACGATTTTGTATAGTATTTATCTGTTTTTCGTCTTTCGTTTTTTCTCACGGTGGTTTTATCAAATCTAAATAATTTTATCGTAATCACGATAGAATATCGTTGGTCCGGCCCTTGATTAGCCGAGGCTCCGGGGTATAAATAATGCCATAAAATAAGGCACCGACTCGTTAGATTGGTCCGCATCAGTCGAGTAGTCCAGTCGGAACCTACATGACTTCATTCGACAAGGAACTAAGACTCGGCAATTTTTTGACTGGTTAACTAGATCTGTAAGTTTGCCCTACAAAATGATTCCAAATATGCCGACAATTTTTTCTAGATATTTCAAAATTCCGTAATTCAGCGTGGTTTTTTTTTTTTTTTTTGCTCATTTTAGAGAAAAACGGTTCCCACACGGTTGTCCATCGTATTGCCCTCAAATTAGACTTATACGAAAATCACAAATCATTGTTAGTTTACTTGTGAATTGCCGCTAGGCACAGACATCGATCATGTTGTTTAATTGCTGTCATAAATTCAGTGAATTTTCAATGCCATATCCTGAAACTCATCCGACGTGTAGAACAATCTTTTCATGATATTCTAGTTCTGATTCGATGTTTTAATGTAGGTAGCAACGAGAAAATAATAATGGTATTATGAGCGTTTGTTCTTTACAATCTAGTTTGTTATTGCAAATTTGTTGAACGCATTTTTTTTTAATTCCAGCTTATTTTTTATTCCAGAACGTAACGCAGTACGCAAATTATTACGTGTGAGTGCACGTTCAAACCACGCGTTCGACTTTACCCTTATCTTGCGGTCATGCCAATAAAATACTGAAAAATGACAGTTACCAATTTTTTTTACCACTGACACACCATTGCGAAAAAACTAAAAAAATTACGGAAAATCACATCACAGCAAATATTTATACCGTAAAAAAAAGAAACTGATGCCTATCTAAAATCCACCGGAAACCGGCGATCTGAATGTTCAAAAATTTTTAGAAGATGGAATTTCTTAAAGGAAAATCCAAATAAAATTCTCGATATGTACACATGGCTGGTGGGTCTGTGTTTTTATTCCAAATATTCTGAGTAGCAATATCGGAGTCATCGTGAAAAAACTGAAAATCACGTTTTATGCGCTAACTTCAAGCTAAATGGAGCTAGCAGGGTAAAATTTCGTATGGGTCAGTCACTTACCACACTGAGAGAAATTTTTAGCTCCGATTACCGCTCAGTTTTCAACTATTTTCATTTTTTACCACAATCGAAAAATATTATAGTTTTGGGTAGAAAATGAAAATTACTTTTCTAGCTGTTACCAGAAAGTTTAGTATCCGTTACTATTCTTTTTCATTGCGATCACTGTTACTACATTTTCTTGTAACTGTTGTCAAAATTTAATGCTTTGTGCAACAATAAATTGACTCTAAAGCCTTGTTCAACTAAAAAAGTACAGTAAACCGAAGAAATTCATTTTGCGTTGCGATTACCAAAAAAAGGATCGACAATAGCGCAAAAGGATTACGTGTACCTCGTTCTTCGTAATTCCAACAATATTCAAACAGTTTTTTTTTTAACGATACCTGTTTCACTGATTTCATCTAGTTACTATAACAAATTACATTTTTGTCAGTGCACCACAAATTCGCAGAATTCGTTTCGAGAGAGGGCACTTTCGCATGCTTAATCAACTATGCCGTTCACAATACATTACCCACGCGAAAGTGTGGCCGAATAAAAAGTTTGTTAGTCTTAACAGAATATTTCAGCATTTTTTTTTTTTTTTCTTAATTTGCAATCAAATTTTCATAACTCTTCACTCTTCTTAACTTGGTTGGAAGAACGCAAAAGCATTTTTCGAGTCCATTAAATTATGTAGTATTGTATAAAATTCGGTAGGCATTTGTTATACTGTATTTGGAATTCACTGAACATACTGCTGAATTTACCTGACAAGTTTACAAAGGAATTCGATTACAGTCCGTTAAAATAAAAAATCTCTAGTGGCAAAAGTAATCGGTATTTATCTCTATTAATTTCACTGTACAATTTAGAAGAAAATACTGTACGTGGCCCGTCCGTGAAATGTTTTTGACTCGTACGATGATTTCAATACGAACTAAAGGTGCGAGCCGTTTAACTCGTTCTGGCGCGTACGGAAATCTTCGTTCTAGCCCTAAAAACACCTACTTTACGGGCATGCCTCTAAAAGTACTATTGAAGGTAAGATCGTCGGCTACCTGGCTCCACTGGTCGCCGATAAATGACAATAGACTGAAGCTGTAAAAACAATTGCCATACACGAAACATCGGGATTCGTAAGAGTCATCCTCAGGTAAAAGAGAAGCTTGATTCTGTGTCAGAGTCACATAATGATTATTTTTTAGGTGTTGAATTCTCGTCCACCGATGACGTGATGTATAAAAAACGGACTATTGCTTCTCTCCGAAACAGCTACTATTGTGTTATTGTAGTTCGAGAACCGAGAAAAAAATTTAAAAAAAACCCTATTACCGTTTTACAAATTCTATCTTTGAAGCAAATTAAGATATCATCAAACCCTCAGATGTTTATTTTTCATGTGCGTCATGAAATCAAGAGCCCTGGGAAATAATGATCGGCCACGGTGTTTCGATTTTTCACCGAAAAGATCATTTTCGTGGTCGTACCGAGCTGTGCTTTTTCATACATAATTTCGCATGAAAAAAGGGTGCCGCAGTAAAAGCGAACAAAAAAAATTAAAAATTTCGAAATATCTGCTGGATGACTTACAATTAATTTTTTATTTTCATTAAAAATATCGTCAAAGTAGTACCCCACAGTCGGAAAGAGAAACATCGCGAAATTTTTGGCAGATTATTAATAATTCATTCACTTAACACGTATTTTTCATTGGACAACGCGTTCGGAATTTATATTAGATAACCCACCAAAACCTTCATAACATTTTTTTCAACTGTAGAGTACGTCTTTGATGATAAATTATGAATGGGAAAAGAAACGTAACTCGATGTGACAATCAAACACGATATTCGATGAACAAATCTCATTTTTCTCCCACTCCTAATCACGAAAAAACGCTGTACCTTAATTCTGGAAACGTAAGTTCTATTAAGTTCGATGAATCGATGATATCACAGTTACGAAATGAAAAATATCGGATGGCACTCTCGTTCATCTTCCTTACTGATGATGACCAATCCGTGTTTGCAAAATTATTTTGTGGCTCTGAAAAGTGCCGTTTTGTATTTGGCTCTAAAAAGTGCCGATTTTGATGACTCCTCACCGGTGCAGAAATTGTTCAAAATGTCCCCCGTTTTCTCGGAGGCAAAGCCTACAACGTTGGACCAGCTGGCCAATTGCTGCGCGAACGATTT
Organism: Neodiprion fabricii; assembly: GCF_021155785.1. NCBI lineage: Eukaryota > Metazoa > Arthropoda > Insecta > Hymenoptera > Diprionidae > Neodiprion > Neodiprion fabricii. The sequence goes on from NC_060240.1 coordinate 19,743,699, forward strand.
CCGGCGTCACCGTCGCCGTTGCCTCAACGATTTTTACCTCCAGGGCTTCCAAAGAATTCGGTGGATCCTTATAGACGAATTCCTTGATCAGACCCCAAAGGCAATAACCTAGAGGATTCAGATCGGGTGATCTCGGTGGCCAAGCGATGGGACCCCCACGGCCTATCCACCTATCCGGAAATCGTTCGTTCAGAAATTGACGAGTCCGGGCACTGAAATCTGCCGGAGCACCGTCATGTTGAAACAACATTTCCGCTCGCCGTTCAAGCGGACGGTCTTCGAGAAGATCTGGAATCCGATCTTCCAAAAACTGTCGATAGGTTTCACCGTCTAGTCTTGCGGGTAAAACGCAGAGACCGATCTGTAACAAGAATTACCCTCTAGTAAATCGTTGCATAATAAATCCATAATGCTCGTCGAATCATTGATTAATTTTGACTAATATTTAATATGAATCATACATATGTCATGATTTTACTGATTTACCGAGGTTGTTTGTCTCAACATCAGTAAAACGGATCTTCACTGAATTTTTTAAAATCAAGCCAACGAGACGATAGAAATTTATAATATCTGTATTCGAGCATTATCGAGTAAGCTTACCAACTCGTCGTCGATCATGCCACCCCACACGTTCAGGCTCCAACGAACCTGGTTTCTCCACTCCCGAATATCGTGCGGGTTTTCTTCGGCCCAATTGTGAATGTTATGGCAGTTAAATACTTCATCCCGATCAAAATTTGACTCGTCCGTAAATAAAATATTAAATACGAATAACGGGTCCGCTTCGGTTTGTTCCAAAACCCATGTGCAAAACATCCGTCTCGCGGCACGGTCGGGCCCGTGCAAGGCTTGCACCTTCTGCGTATGGTAAGGACGCAAATCGTTTGATCTTAATACTCGATGGACGGTCGAGTTATCCGTTTGGTACTCCGCTGCCAAACCACGTGTACTTTTATCGGGCGTCCTTGCCACATCCTCCAGAATTCGTTCTTCAAACTGTACCGTCCGTCTTGATCTCGGACGTCCTGCGTTTGATCGGTTGGGGACAAAGGTGCCAGTTTCTAATAAACTCCTTTCCAATCGCCTGAAAGTTTTCGCATCCGGATGTCGTCTTACTGGATATCGAACTGCGTACTCACGAGCTGCTGCCCCCGCGACGTTGTTGCACGCTCCCATCGTCAGTACCATATCATACATTTCACGATTAGAATACTCGATTGTTTAATAAAGAAGTTATTGGCTCTGAAAAGTGCCGGTTTTCAAGAGTTTATTGTTACTTGTATACGCGAGCGAGGCTAATTTAATATGACCCAATTTCGCAGTTGAAGCGCGTTGTTTATAACAACTGACTTCCGAGTTACTATGCAGTCGCATGAGATTTTCTACACAAAGGGTGTGAAATAAATACGAGTTCGATAAAATACGAAATACTAGCAGACCCGTTTAGTTTCCTGATTTGCTGGTACATCATTCGCTTGCTAAACTGGTAAGAGAAGAGAGACTGAACAAACCTAGATTATTTAGGAATAATTTATTGAGTGTAACTTTTTGAACAGACAAAAATCTAGCAGGAACATGATTTAACAAGAATTCAAATGATCAGTATTTACTGATTATTTAGATCATCGATTGATGATTTCAAGAAATATGTCATTTAATACCGCTGAAATAAGTTCAAAGTATTTCGTATTTTATCGAACTCGTATTTATTTCACACCCTTTGTGTAGAAAATCTCATGCGACTGCATAGTAACTCGGAAGTCAGTTGTTATAAACAACGCGCTTCCAACTGCGAAATTGGGTCATATTAAATTAGCCTCGCTCGCGTATACAAGTAACAATAAACTCTTGAAAACCGGCACTTTTCAGAGCCAATAACTTCTTTATTAAACAATCGAGTATTCTAATCGTGAAATGTATGATATGGTACTGACGATGGGAGCGTGCAACAACGTCGCGGGGGCAGCAGCTCGTGAGTACGCAGTTCGATATCCAGTAAGACGACATCCGGATGCGAAAACTTTCAGGCGATTGGAAAGGAGTTTATTAGAAACTGGCACCTTTGTCCCCAACCGATCAAACGCAGGACGTCCGAGATCAAGACGGACGGTACAGTTTGAAGAACGAATTCTGGAGGATGTGGCAAGGACGCCCGATAAAAGTACACGTGGTTTGGCAGCGGAGTACCAAACGGATAACTCGACCGTCCATCGAGTATTAAGATCAAACGATTTGCGTCCTTACCATACGCAGAAGGTGCAAGCCTTGCACGGGCCCGACCGTGCCGCGAGACGGATGTTTTGCACATGGGTTTTGGAACAAACCGAAGCGGACCCGTTATTCGTATTTAATATTTTATTTACGGACGAGTCAAATTTTGATCGGGATGAAGTATTTAACTGCCATAACATTCACAATTGGGCCGAAGAAAACCCGCACGATATTCGGGAGTGGAGAAACCAGGTTCGTTGGAGCCTGAACGTGTGGGGTGGCATGATCGACGACGAGTTGGTAAGCTTACTCGATAATGCTCGAATACAGATATTATAAATTTCTATCGTCTCGTTGGCTTGATTTTAAAAAATTCAGTGAAGATCCGTTTTACTGATGTTGAGACAAACAACCTCGGTAAATCAGTAAAATCATGACATATGTATGATTCATATTAAATATTAGTCAAAATTAATCAATGATTCGACGAGCATTATGGATTTATTATGCAACGATTTACTAGAGGGTAATTCTTGTTACAGATCGGTCTCTGCGTTTTACCCGCAAGACTAGACGGTGAAACCTATCGACAGTTTTTGGAAGATCGGATTCCAGATCTTCTCGAAGACCGTCCGCTTGAACGGCGAGCGGAAATGTTGTTTCAACATGACGGTGCTCCGGCAAATTTCAGTGCCCGGACTCGTCAATTTCTGAACGAACGATTTCCGGATAGGTGGATAGGCCGTGGGGGTCCCATCGCTTGGCCACCGAGATCACCCGATCTGAATCCTCTAGATTATTGCCTTTGGGGTCTGATCAAGGAATTCGTCTATAAGGATCCACCGAATTCTTTGGAAGCCCTGGAGGTAAAAATCGTTGAGGCAACGGCGACGGTGACGCCGGAAATCGTTCGCGCAGCAATTGGCCAGCTGGTCCAACGTTGTAGGCTTTGCCTCCGAGAAAACGGGGGACATTTTGAACAATTTCTGCACCGGTGAGGAGTCATCAAAATCGGCACTTTTTAGAGCCAAATACAAAACGGCACTTTTCAGAGCCACAAAATAATTTTGCAAACACGGATTGGTCATCATCAGTAAGGAAGATGAACGAGAGTGCCATCCGATATTTTTCATTTCGTAACTGTGATATCATCGATTCATCGAACTTAATAGAACTTACGTTTCCAGAATTAAGGTACAGCGTTTTTTCGTGATTAGGAGTGGGAGAAAAATGAGATTTGTTCATCGAATATCGTGTTTGATTGTCACATCGAGTTACGTTTCTTTTCCCATTCATAATTTATCATCAAAGACGTACTCTACAGTTGAAAAAAATGTTATGAAGGTTTTGGTGGGTTATCTAATATAAATTCCTAACGCGTTGTCCAATGAAAAATACGTGTTAAGTGAATGAATTATTAATAATCTGCCAAAAATTTCGCGATGTTTCTCTTTCCGACTGTGGGGTACTACTTTGACGATATTTTTAATGAAAATAAAAAATTAATTGTAAGTCATCCAGCAGATATTTCGAAATTTTTAATTTTTTTTGTTCGCTTTTACTGCGGCACCCTTTTTTCATGCGAAATTATGTATGAAAAAGCACAGCTCGGTACGACCACGAAAATGATCTTTTCGGTGAAAAATCGAAACACCGTGGCCGATCATTATTTCCCAGGGCTCTTGATTTCATGACGCACATGAAAAATAAACATCTGAGGGTTTGATGATATCTTAATTTGCTTCAAAGATAGAATTTGTAAAACGGTAATAGGGTTTTTTTTAAATTTTTTTCTCGGTTCTCGAACTACAATAACACAATAGTAGCTGTTTCGGAGAGAAGCAATAGTCCGTTTTTTATACATCACGTCATCGGTGGACGAGAATTCAACACCTAAAAAATAATCATTATGTGACTCTGACACAGAATCAAGCTTCTCTTTTACCCGAGGATGACTCTTACGAATCCCGATGTTTCGTGTATGGCAATTGTTTTTACAGCTTCAGTCTATTGTCATTTATCGGCGACCAGTGGAGCCAGGTAGCCGACGATCTTACCTTCAATAGTACTTTTAGAGGCATGCCCGTAAAGTAGGTGTTTTTAGGGCTAGAACGAAGATTTCCGTACGCGCCAGAACGAGTTAAACGGCTCGCACCTTTAGTTCGTATTGAAATCATCGTACGAGTCAAAAACATTTCACGGACGGGCCACGTACAGTATTTTCTTCTAAATTGTACAGTGAAATTAATAGAGATAAATACCGATTACTTTTGCCACTAGAGATTTTTTATTTTAACGGACTGTAATCGAATTCCTTTGTAAACTTGTCAGGTAAATTCAGCAGTATGTTCAGTGAATTCCAAATACAGTATAACAAATGCCTACCGAATTTTATACAATACTACATAATTTAATGGACTCGAAAAATGCTTTTGCGTTCTTCCAACCAAGTTAAGAAGAGTGAAGAGTTATGAAAATTTGATTGCAAATTAAGAAAAAAAAAAAAAAATGCTGAAATATTCTGTTAAGACTAACAAACTTTTTATTCGGCCACACTTTCGCGTGGGTAATGTATTGTGAACGGCATAGTTGATTAAGCATGCGAAAGTGCCCTCTCTCGAAACGAATTCTGCGAATTTGTGGTGCACTGACAAAAATGTAATTTGTTATAGTAACTAGATGAAATCAGTGAAACAGGTATCGTTAAAAAAAAAACTGTTTGAATATTGTTGGAATTACGAAGAACGAGGTACACGTAATCCTTTTGCGCTATTGTCGATCCTTTTTTTGGTAATCGCAACGCAAAATGAATTTCTTCGGTTTACTGTACTTTTTTAGTTGAACAAGGCTTTAGAGTCAATTTATTGTTGCACAAAGCATTAAATTTTGACAACAGTTACAAGAAAATGTAGTAACAGTGATCGCAATGAAAAAGAATAGTAACGGATACTAAACTTTCTGGTAACAGCTAGAAAAGTAATTTTCATTTTCTACCCAAAACTATAATATTTTTCGATTGTGGTAAAAAATGAAAATAGTTGAAAACTGAGCGGTAATCGGAGCTAAAAATTTCTCTCAGTGTGGTAAGTGACTGACCCATACGAAATTTTACCCTGCTAGCTCCATTTAGCTTGAAGTTAGCGCATAAAACGTGATTTTCAGTTTTTTCACGATGACTCCGATATTGCTACTCAGAATATTTGGAATAAAAACACAGACCCACCAGCCATGTGTACATATCGAGAATTTTATTTGGATTTTCCTTTAAGAAATTCCATCTTCTAAAAATTTTTGAACATTCAGATCGCCGGTTTCCGGTGGATTTTAGATAGGCATCAGTTTCTTTTTTTTACGGTATAAATATTTGCTGTGATGTGATTTTCCGTAATTTTTTTAGTTTTTTCGCAATGGTGTGTCAGTGGTAAAAAAAATTGGTAACTGTCATTTTTCAGTATTTTATTGGCATGACCGCAAGATAAGGGTAAAGTCGAACGCGTGGTTTGAACGTGCACTCACACGTAATAATTTGCGTACTGCGTTACGTTCTGGAATAAAAAATAAGCTGGAATTAAAAAAAAATGCGTTCAACAAATTTGCAATAACAAACTAGATTGTAAAGAACAAACGCTCATAATACCATTATTATTTTCTCGTTGCTACCTACATTAAAACATCGAATCAGAACTAGAATATCATGAAAAGATTGTTCTACACGTCGGATGAGTTTCAGGATATGGCATTGAAAATTCACTGAATTTATGACAGCAATTAAACAACATGATCGATGTCTGTGCCTAGCGGCAATTCACAAGTAAACTAACAATGATTTGTGATTTTCGTATAAGTCTAATTTGAGGGCAATACGATGGACAACCGTGTGGGAACCGTTTTTCTCTAAAATGAGCAAAAAAAAAAAAAAAAACCACGCTGAATTACGGAATTTTGAAATATCTAGAAAAAATTGTCGGCATATTTGGAATCATTTTGTAGGGCAAACTTACAGATCTAGTTAACCAGTCAAAAAATTGCCGAGTCTTAGTTCCTTGTCGAATGAAGTCATGTAGGTTCCGACTGGACTACTCGACTGATGCGGACCAATCTAACGAGTCGGTGCCTTATTTTATGGCATTATTTATACCCCGGAGCCTCGGCTAATCAAGGGCCGGACCAACGATATTCTATCGTGATTACGATAAAATTATTTAGATTTGATAAAACCACCGTGAGAAAAAACGAAAGACGAAAAACAGATAAATACTATACAAAATCGTTGAAATAATAATTTCACATCACTGAGTTTGTATGAGTTTTTCTTACGATACGAAAGTTCACGTTCACGAAGTAGCTTGAAAAATTAACAAAGGACAGTTGAATTGGGCTGATAAATTATTGAATGAAAATCAGCCTTTCTTTCATGTGACGATTGTCACAACAATTTAACTGATGAAATGTAAAATGGTCAAGCTCGTGGAGTCTGTAATTTGGTGGGTATACGGAATACCTGCTATACGTACGTAACGACGAATCCTCGCAAACTTAATCATTGCATCTAAATAAGAAATCAATCGTCACCCGAAGTTTAGCTGATTTGTCGTTCGTATCGATACGGTGATTTCATAAGATCTTTTATCGACAGTCAACAATCCACGAATAAGCTCAGGCAAGGTATAAGTCGAGGGGGAAATAACTTAACATTTGTTTGCCACATTAATTCCGCAGGTTGAAACAAATCAGAATAATTCATTTGATTCAACACAATTCTGTTAATTTAGATTAATTCAACTAAATTCAACTTTATTCAAGTGAATTCTTTCAATTCAATCAATGCAGTACTTTTACCATCAATTCTCGGTAATACACTTTGATTCTAGTGAATATCTGAATAATTTCAATTAATTCCTTTTTGTTTCTTCTGTTAGTTCAAATTAATTCATTCAATTCGATTGAATTAGTTTTTTTCGCGAGAATTCTCGATAACTTACCCCAATTCACGTCAATACCTAAAAATTTCGTCAATTTTTTTCCGATTTTTCTGTGAAACTAAATTAAATAATTCAATTCAACATTATTTTGACGATTTTGAGCCAGCTTGATTGGGTGAGTAATTATGGAAGATGTGACGAGCGCGTCAATTCGTTGACAGTGATATTCACGTACCTCCGTTATCACGGTACGATGATTCGGAGTATTTTATAACATAAAATCTTAAATCCGCTGATTTATTTCGAGATTTATTTTTATTTTCACTCGTAGATGTGTGTTTCGTAGTATTGCGTAGCTGGGCATTCGCTTGTTTCACACACACGATGGTGCGTCCGTGGATGTGCGGCCGGCAGCGTGTGCCGCGGCAACAATACCGAGGTCAGCGCTCGAGTAGGGGTACAACAGCGAGTGAGGGGAGGTGCCGATATTTACTTTGTAACCGAATAATAATAATTCACCCAGGCGAACAAAACAGCAATTTCCGTGGCGGCAAATCCAGATGAAATGGTGCGCTCTGATTGGCCTAACGCTATCGCTTATAATTCAAAAACTATGCGTCGGACGAGCTTCCGGTAAAGAAATTCTCGGTTGGATTTTAACGAGGTATCATGCTGGCTAGTCCGTGAGAGGCAATTTAGGGACACCCTGTATATAATATATATATATATATATATATATATATATATATATAATTTATCATTTTGATATTATATTCAATATTAATTTTATTTTTAAATATGTATATATGAGAGATGTATTTTATTATAATTTTTTGAATTTTCAGGGTTTGTGAGGGGGTTATGGGTTTATCTATTTTGATTTATATAATTCGATTACATGGTAATGATTATTTTCAAGTTTTAAAATTTTTTTAATGATAAAGTTCAATTTTTATTTATTATTTTTAATTATAGTTTCTAAGAATAATTTTTGATTTTTTCAGGTTAATTTGTTTTTTTTTAAGATTTCTTTTTATATTTTCTGGAAATTATAGATTTGAATTTAAGAGTATAAATATTTTTTTGGGATGTGATAATTTATCTTTTGGGTCAGTTTTATCAACTTTATGAATTGGAGCATTAATAATTATATCAAGGTATTTTATGTATGAATTGAAAATTTATTTGAATTATTTTATTTGATTAATATTTTTTTTAATTTTATTTTTATTTTTGACATTTACTGTAAATAATTTATTTTTGTTCTATCTTTTTTTTGAATGTAGTTTAATTCCTACTTTTTGTTCAATTTTAGGATGAGGTAGTCAATTGGATCGGGTTCAAGCAGGTATTCATTTATTATTTAACACTTTATTGGCTTCTTCACCTTTATTATTAAGAATTATTTATTTATTTTATGAATTTAACAATTTAAATTATATTTTTTCTGTAGAGAATTTAATTCAAGATTATTCATTTTATTTATTTGTATTTTTAATTTTTGCTTTTTTAGTAAAGTTACCTATTTTTTTTATACATTTATGGTTGCCTAAAGCTCATGTAGAAGCTCCTGTTTGTGGTTCAATGATTTTAGCTGCTATTATATTAAAGTTAGGGGGGTATGGTTTATTGCGAGTTTATTTATATTTAATTAATATGGGGATTTTTTTAAATGTTTATTTAATTGTTTTGAGAATGATAGAAGGAATTTATATTAGTTTGATTAGAATATTTAGAGTTGATTTGAAATCCTTAATTGCTTATTCTTCAATTGCTCATATAATAATAATATTATCTGGCTTATTAACTTTGATAAGATGAGGAATTTATGGTTCTCATTTATTATTGATATCTGATGGTTGATGTTCTTCAGGTTTATTTTGTTTAGTGAATATTATTTATGAGCGTTTGAGAAGTCGAAGATTATTTATTAATGAAGGTTTAATGAATTATATGCCTAGAATATGTTTATGATGATTTTTATTATGTTCTTCAAATATAGCAGCTCCTCCTTCTTCGAATTTAAGCAAATAATTGAAAAATATATAGGATTTTTGTAATAATTATATTTATTTTTAATGAAATTAATTAATGTAGAAAATTTTTTTTTTTTAATTTCTCTTTTTTTGAAAGTGAATTAAAAATTATACATTAATATAATTGAATCTAAATGGAGGTAACTAAGTTGAACAATTTAATGAAATGAGAAAATAAATAATTTAAATAAATCATTTTTCTTAAATTGAAGAATAATTAATTTTTGAAAATTAAAGATATGAAATTAAATGAATAATCATTTATCTATCTGTATGTTTTCTTGAAACCTTAAAATAAGTTCTATTCCATTGTATGAATGTTCCAAACTACAATTCATGAAGTGAATTGAATGGCATTTTCTTAATGAATAATATTTTCATTTTAATTAATATGTGAGCAAATAATTAAAAAATATATAGGATTTGTTAAATAATCACATTTATTTTTAATGAATTTGATTATTGTTAATGAAATTTTTTTTTTGGAATTTCTCTGTTTTTAAAAGTAAATTAAAAATTATAATATATATATATATATATATATAAATATGTATATATATATATATATACTGTGACGTGGCGTTTCAGAGTCGCCCGTCACAAGGGCACACAACCGCTATTATTTTTAGTTTACGCGTCCTCAGCAGGGTACTCCAACCGAGCTCGATACAAAATAGGCAATAACTACTTTTAACTAATTCTTTTTTGTAAATTCTTTATTTCGCGCTTCGGCGCAAGCTAACAAGGTACTTGGACGACAACGATCCCGATCAACAAGGGACCACTAGCTACCGTTTGCAGCTCTCGACGGCTTCGCCTACTGACGGTCTCATCAGACTACACTGGCTACCTTGGTGCACCTTTATATACACCTGGGGTAGCATCCACCCGAACCTTCCGTATCGCCTCGACTACCGGTGAACAGGAAGATAAAAATCCTCCCGGCGGTCGAGGGCACCGTTTCTCGAAGAGGAACCAGCTGCCAGCTCTATCGGATGCCGTAAGGATGGCGTGAAGGGCAGACCGTAGCCTGCCATCCTCCGACTTACCGGCCTGGCGCCGGACCGACCCCAAACCACTACGTTCAGGTTGATAAAGCCATCATTCTGAGGATCGACGCTGCCTTCCTATCGGTAGGGACTAATTGTGTGGGTCGTGGTTCACGGTTTGGCCAACCGTCTGACTGCAGGACCTCAGGTACAGGCAGCTAGCTACTGCCTGTACAAAAGCCGGTGGAGGTGAACAATGAGGCGTCACTCTCCACCCGGTAACTTTGGCCGAGAGGCACCCTGTGTATGCCTCTGCCAAAGAAGTCCCCGATGATAGGCAGCCTGGACCGTAAGCCGAAGCAGCTACTAAATCGTACTAGTTGGTGTCAACGACGACATCGCGAGCAGCACATTACACCACATCTAGCGGTATTTTTGGAAAACGTATGACCACGCAGTAACCAATATTCGCTACAGGGGGATGGCCTATTTGCGGTGGGGGTCAACCAACCAATCAAAGAAGAAGAATCACCTCACGACACCGCGAGATCGGTGAGCCGAACTACGACCTGCTATTCTACGCTTGACCTGCTGAGAGACAGCTTTGCTTTCCGCATCATTCTCCCGATTTAAGCTACCGATACCTTTCCTTATACCGCTATCGTTCTATCGTTTATTCTACCGAAAATTTATCCTATAAACTCTTTTCATTCTTTTTCCCTTCCTTCTCAGTTTTGCTAGTATTACGTATAATTTAAATGAGAGTCAGTTTGTATGCCTGAAGTCAACCGCCAAGGTAAGGCTTCTGCCTTTGAATAGTATCATTACGAAGTTGCTCATAATTTCTATTCTTTCTTGTGGTATTTATCGACTTTGTGTGAATCATGGTCCACGACTTAAAGTTGCAGTAAGCCGCCGTGTGACTGCATGATTTCAGTAATTTGTTATTTTCGTATCCGAGCGACCTCGTAACTGCCAAATAATTATTTCTCTGTGTTTATGATTTTTCTGATTATTTGTGAATCTCTATTAGCCTGCTTCTGCACTTTCTATCGTATTTTGAGCCCTATTGGCTTCATATTTTATTACATACTCTTTTTGTAATAGTAGTGTGCTTTATATTTTATTTCTGTTATCGCTTATTATAATTTTATTTATTTTTGTGCCTATTGTATCATATATCGAGTTCCTTGGAGTACAAGCGAGCGTAGAATCATCCCTAGATATTACCGCACTTCTTCTTTATTGCTATTGGCAATTTCATATTATTTTTGCGTGTTATTTATTTCTCTGTAGTAGTATATATATGAGAGTTCTGGACCAAAACCCCCCCTAGTTCCCCCCTAGCTCCCCCCCCTAGCTCCCCCCCCCCCCCCCCCGTGTATATATGAGAGTTCTAACTCAAAGATGGCGGCGCTCCCCCCTAGTTCCCCCATAGCTCCCCCTAGCTCCCCCCTAGCCCCCCCCCCCTGAACCGCGGTGCAACCCCCCCCCCCCCCCCCCGGTCATTATTGACGGCTATTCCGATAGGATTTGACACACACACACGCACACACACACACACACACAAAATAATTCCTGTCGAGACTTGTTTGGCGCCGGAAAGCCGCACATAAATCAGATAAGGCAAGAACCCGCTAGATCTATTTAAAAAATTCCAGGAAATGACCCCTGAAGGAAGGTTTAAAATGGCGTTTTGAATGCTTTTAACAATTTTTTTATTTAACACCAATTACATTTAGTTTTCTTATTGTATTCTCAATTATCTTATTCTAAATTTTAACGAGTAAAATTATACATATTATTTTCAATATCCATATTGATTAAACATATTGTTATCCCAAAATAGACTCAAACCAATTTTTTAACAGTACCACTGATCGGATTATATTCAACAATGCGATCATGCAAGATCATGCAGTGGGCAGAAGTGTGTGGTGGGAACGTAGTGCTAGAGTCAAATTCCAATCGAATGTCCACAGGTCCCCAGTTTTCAATGTTTCGTTCTGCTTGGAGCAATCGATGACGATAAGGGGAGCTTGGTTTGTAAATTCACGCCTCGATAGCAAAGGCCCAGCTTCTTTCTTATAGTAGCTCATTTGAAACCGAACATACATATCATAGAGAATGGCGGGGGATGTGCAGGCTCGGACTTGTTCGCTATAAAGAGTCGTAAAACCCAAAACTGTGTGTACACATACCATCCGGTGAAGAGCGGGCAAGATAAGATTTTTCTTACACCAAACACTGTTCGCTACCTGCTTTTCGTTGACCGATTTTTCACACCACATGGCCCACGCTGCTTAAAGACTCATAAAACTCAAAAACTACATTAGGCGGCAGTGGGTTCGTGGAGAGGGGGAGGGGGAGGGGGTGAAAACCTGTTCCAACACGCTTTAAGGCAAGATGCAGCTGCGGAACTGGGTGACTTCAAACTGGCAGATAAACCGCAAAAATTTAGGGATGGTGGGGGCGGGGACTGCGGACCCCAGCCGTCTTTCGCGTCATTTTTTACATGAATTTCATCTTCTCTGCAGAGTCGGGAGGGCGATAAAACCCAAAAATTTAGGGATGGCGGGATGGGTAAAGGGTGGGCCCAGTTGCCTCTGACGTCATTTTTCCCTCCGAGATGCGCAGAACGCAGTGCGCACAGTTCCCAAATTCTTGCGATCTATCGGCCTATATAAATATAAGCTCAACGCATCCGATGCAGACTCGTCAGTCGTACACGATACGTGCAAGTCAAAAAAGTTATACAAAGTTCAGCTTATATCAACGTCAAAGTCATGGCAGTCGAAGCGTATATGGGACTTGCGGAGCAGATGGAGAGGACGTACAATTTGCTGAGAGAGCAACCACCCGGAGAAGAGAATGACGCCGTCATCAATCATTGGGCTGATATTGGAATTGCGAATATCCAAGTTCTGCGCGATATTTCCATGCAACGAGGAACAACCGTTGGTGCGAAAATACGGATCCAACATACGATTGCACTCCTGCAATCTTGGGTGACGAAGATCAAGCAGTTGCAGCAGCGCACAGTGGTGACGGGTGGAAATATCGGTACTCCTGCGGGTGTACAATGGGACGACGTGGATAGCGCTTTTGCCAGCCGAATCAGAACGGGGGTTGTCACAAATCTCCGTCATAAAAATTTGGACGCCTTTCTGGACGATGTGCAGCGCGTCGTCACCGAGAAGTTGGAGCTGATACTGCGCGAGGAGGGAAATGTGAAGGTTAACATCATATTATCGTGCAAATTCGAAAATGCCAAGCACGAAGAGATCTCCACTGAAGTTAAGAGTTTCAACACCTCCAACGTGGCGATTCTCCTCCCATCAAGCGATATAAATGGTTGGTTTATACGTGCACGGGGTGATCTGCAGTCAAAGGTGGAAGATTTCGAGCAACGCGATTCCGGCTGGAGTATGATTGAGATCCTTAACATCGCTGTAAATATCAATCGCTACCAGCCTCTCGCCGCGGGAGCTTCAACATTCGTCGACCTGCCCCAAGACATTCGACATAAAAAGGCTGTGATTAACGTGAGGAACGAGGACGAAAGATGCCTTCTCTGGTCCGTCACAGCAGCCCTCCACTCGGTCAACACCCACACCGATAGGACTCACAACTATCGTCGATATATTTCCGAGTTGGACTGTACAGGTATCAATTTCCCTGCTACTCTACATGATGTGAAAAAGCTTGAGAGATTGAATAATTTGCGCATCAATGTATATGGAATAGAATCTCAAACTTTTTCGCATCATGCAAAATCAAATAAAAGCGTCATCGTGCCAATTTATTTGAGTAAAAATTTGCATAGCGTAAACATTGACACGATCCATCTTCTAATGGTTGAGAGTAATCCGGAAGACGATATGACTGGTGAGTTTGCACCGAGATTCCACTTTGCTTGGATTAAAGATCTTTCCCGATTGGTGAGCAAACAATTGTCTGATCATAATGGCCAGCTGTTTTTATGTGACAGATGTTTGTGCCACTTTAGCGTGAAACACGCCTACGACAATCATAGGCAAGATTGTATTACGCTAAATAAAGTACGCATGGAATTTCCCAAGTGTAAAGATTTAGTATTTTCCAATTTTCAAAACAAAGGCACCGTTCCATTTGTCGTATACGCCGATCTCGAATGTATATTAATCCCTGAACCTATAGATGAATTTGAAACTCGTAAGACTTGTGAAATTCAAAAGCATATCCCGCACAGTGTAGCGTACTATGTACATTGCGCGTACGATGAGACTTTATCAGGGTTCCACGGTAAACGCGGTGTTGATTGCATAGATTGGTGTATGCAACAGCTTAAAGATTTATCAATTCAAATAGAGTCACGCATCAAAAACATAATTCCGATGAAGTCTCTTACCCAAGTGCAACGCGATCGTCACATGCGCGCAAAGAATTGTTATATTTGTGAAAAACCGTTTACCCCTGAGGAGAAAAAGTGTTACGATCACTGTCACTTCACGGGTAAATATCGTGGTCCTGCTCATAATCGGTGTAATTTGAATTTCAGAGAGTCGCACACAATTCCAATAGTTTTCCACAATTTGTCCGGTTACGATTCTCACTTTTTAATAAAATCCCTCGCGTCAACTTTTCCCGGTAAAATTACACTGCTACCCATAAATAAGGAAAAATATATATCCTTCACGAAACACGTCGATGGAACAATGATGCACTTGAGATTCATCGATTCGTTCCGATTTATGGCTAGCAGCATCGATAAACTTTCCACATATTTGACCGATACCGATAAACACATAACACGCAAATTTTATAATAACCCGACTCAGTTCAGTTTGATGACCCGCAAAGGCGTTTTTCCCTATGAATACGTCGATTGTTGGGGGAAACTCGATGAACCGCGATTACCTGCAAAGAAGCATTTCTACTCGCGCCTCTGCGATGCAAATATTTCAGACATCGATTACGAGCACGCGAAAACTGTTTGGAGAGAATTCCATTTAGAGTCATTGGGGGGCTACTCAGATTTATATTTAAAGACCGATGTTCTTTTGCTTGCCGATATTTTCGAAAATTTCCGCGCTAGCTGCTTCAAAACATACGATTTAGATCCGTTGCACTACTACACTGCACCGGGGCTTGCTTTTGACGCGATGCTCAAGCATACTAATGTAAATTTGCAACTTTTAGACAACCCTGAAATGGTGTTATTTATTGAAAGAGCCATTCGAGGCGGCGTAGCGCAATGTTCCAATCGACACGCTCGGGCCAATAATAGATTCATGGGAACAGATTTTGATCCAAACAAAGCGGAATCGTATCTCACGTATTTTGATGTGAATAACCTGTACGGTGCAGCTATGAGCGTGCATTTACCAATCGGTTCGTTCGAGTGGGAATATCAGCACATCGATATAACGAACCATCCGGACGATTCGCCGATCGGTTACTTTCTGGAGGTAGATTTGGACTACCCTGTAGAACTCCACGAGGATCACAAAGACTTACCTCTTTGTCCCGAACATTTTACTCCTCCAGGTAGTAAAAATGCCAAACTCGCGACCACCCTTCACCCCAAAACAAAGTATATATTGCACTATAGAAATTTGAAACAGTGTTTGAGTTTAGGATTGAAATTAACGAAAGTGCATAGAATTTTGAAGTTTGCGCAATCTCCATGGCTCGAGCCTTACATCACGCTCAATACAGATATGCGTAAGCAATCTAGGAATGAATTTGAGAAAAACTTTTACAAACTCATGAATAACGCTGTGTTCGGCAAGACTATGGAGAATGTGCGAAATCATAAAGATGTTAAATTGGTTACAAAATGGGAGGGAAAAGGTGGTGCGAGAACGCTTATTGCCCGAGCAAACTTTCACAGCTGCACCGTATTTGACAGTGATATGGTTATCATTGAAATGAATCGTGTCAAAGTTCACTTCACCAAACCTATTTACGTCGGCGCATCAATTCTAGATCTGTCAAAAATCTTTCTCTACGATTTCCACTATAATTATATTAAAACCAACTTTTCGAATAAACAGGCTAAATTGATGTATACCGACACAGACAGCCTTATTTATCAATTCAATGTGCCTAATATCTACGATATCATCAAACGTGATGTAGATACAATGTTTGACACCTCTGACTATCCGCCCGACAATGTGTATGGTATTCCCCTTAAAAACAAAAAACAACTAGGGCTAATGAAGGATGAAAATAATGGTAAAATTATGACAGAGTTTGTGGGACTGCGAGCAAAGCTGTACACATTTACTACGATGGGCGAGGATGGGGAAAAATATGACAGTGGCGTAAAAGTGAGTAAGCGTGCCAAGGGTGTAAGAAATTCATCGATAAATAGCATCACGTTTGATGATTATAAGCGCTGTCTGACGGCTTACCGAGAGTTGACTCTTCCACAGTGTTTAATACGCAGCAAAAAACACGAAGTAAGCACGATCGTACAAAAAAAATTGGCTCTGAGTTGGCAGGATGACAAGCGGCAATTGATACCTGGACAGACCGACACCGTACCTTGGGGGTTTGTCCCAGCCCCCCAATAGCTATAGGATAAACTTTAAACATAGAATTGATGTAAATATTTGATGTTTGACGCCTCGAACGATCCACCATCGGGCGGAAACGTTTCATGATCAATACGATATTTAATGGATTTGAAGTTTCAAAATGCGAATTCATATACTCAACAATTGTTTATTTATTTATTATTGATATATCAAGCAATTATTCATATTTATTCGTTTACCACGAGAAAAGTTTTCAGAAAATGAAAAAAAAATTTCAGGAAACGAAAAAACTTTTCAGAAAACGAAAAAAAGTTTTCAGAAAATGAAAAAAAGTTTTTCAAAAAATAAAATGTGTAATAATCGTATGGCAAAATTGCATATTATCATTATTATTATCACTATTATTATCATTATTATTATTATTATTATTTTCGTAGTACATGCGCGCACAAAGGAGATAAAATGTGGAAATATTTGTATATTCAAAATCTTTTATTGTAATTCGGAAAATACATACAAATTATGTTACATGTCTGTTTTATTTATCCAACTATTGTGCGAATTATCAAAACCCGACCACTTCACACAGAACAGATTCCCCCATTTGCGTAACACTTTCTCCACAAGGTAGCCGTCGGGATATTTCACTTTGGTGAGCTCTTCCTCGTAGAAGCCCCCCTCGATGGGATGATCTTGATAATCGGTAAGTTTGTAGGTGGGTGGATTGGTATTTTTCACCTCACTCACGATGAATATTTCTGTCGTCCAATTGGATGTATAGCCTTTTTACTTGCTGATTCGAACTCGATCGCCTACACTGAATTTCCGCGCTCGATCACTTCGTTTGATTTGCCGAGGCTTGTACACGCTACGATACAGCTGTTTTTCATTCTCCGTGCTAACATCCTGTAAGTTTTATTCGAATCGTGCGATGTTTGGTGTTGTTGTAGGACTTCATTAAATCATCCAAAATATTAATCCACTTGTGAAATCCTAGGAGAGTAAACCACATCCACATTTTATTTTTTCAATGTTCGACTAAAAACGTTCGCATATCGACGTCTTTATGTTGCTGAGTGTCAAATACATGTTGATATTGTGCTGCATCATGAGGGCTTTCAATTTGCTGTTGTGAAATTCTTTGCATTGATCAACGTATAGATGTGCAGGTATACGGCTCTGGGTTAGTACAGATTTCATAGCAGCAGCCGCATCTTTCTCCCCACCACGGATGAGGATGAAACAAAAATGTGACAACGGTGTTAAAGTGGGTAAGCGTGTCAAGGATGCGAAAACTGCAACGATAAATAACATCACGTTTAATGATTATAAGAACCGTCTGAGGGGCTTACCAAGAGTTGATCAACCCCACAGTGCTTAATACATAGTAAAAAAATGCGAGGTTAGCTCCAATGTACTGAAAAATTGATCATGAGTTGACAAGACGGTAATATGCAACCGATACCTGGGCAAACAGGCACCAGAACTTGGAGGGTGTGCTGCAACCCCGCAATAAACTAGCCGTAGGCTGGAACTGTGGGCATAGAACCGTTGTAAATATATGCGTTTGACATCCATGGCGATAGTTCATGAAGCAGAGACGTTTCGCCGGCAATACGATATTGAGCAGTTTTAAAATTCGAATACCGTGTAAATTCATGTATTCATCAATTATTTATTTATTTATTATTAATATATTGAACAATTATTCATATTTATTCGTTTACCACGAGAAAAATTTTCAGAAAATGGAAAAAAGTTTCCAGAAAACGAAAAAAAGTTTTCAGAAAATGAAAAAAAGTTTCCAGAAAACGAAAAAAAGTTTTCAGAAAATGAAAAAAAGTTTTCCGAAAACTATTTTCCCATTTGATTAACACGTAAAAAAAGTTTTCAGAAAATGAAAAAAAGTTTCCAGAAAACGAAGAAAAATTTCAGAAAACGAAGAAAAATTTCAGAAAATGAAAAAAAGTTCATCAAAAAATAAAATGAGCATTAATCGTATCGAAAAATTATAGATTATCATTATTATTATTATTATCATCATCATTATTATCATCATTTGAAGGCCTTTGATCACGGCAGGCGATGGTGGAGGTGCCCCCCTGCTACCAGGGTCCGGCACTATCGACGTCGAGGCCGCCTGCAGCCCCTCTCTTCCGCAGTCTAGGAGGACCGCGATCCTCGCCCCTTCCAAGGTCGTCGCAAGAGCTGTCATTGCTCGCGTAGTAATGACCCCTGGACTTAGAGTTCGCATGATCGAGCTACGCATACGACGTCCTGGCGCGGAGCTTCGGGGCGGCACAGCCAAAATATTAGTCCACTTGTGAAATGCTAGGACACAGCCGCCCCTGAAGCTTCGCGCCAGGACGTCGTATGCGTAGCTCGATCATGCGAACTCTAAGTCCAGGGGTCATTACTACGCGAGCAATGACAGCTCTTGCGACGACCTTGGAAGGGGCGAGGATCGCGGTCCTCCTAGACTGCGGAAGAGAGGGGCTGCAGGCGGCCTCGACGTCGATAGTGCCGGACCCTGGTAGCAGGGGGGCACCTCCACCATCGCCTGCCGTGATCAAAGGCCTTCAAATGATGATAATAATGATGATGATAATAATAATAATAATGATAATCTATAATTTTTCGATACGATTAATGCTCATTTTATTTTTTGATGAACTTTTTTTCATTTTCTGAAATTTTTCTTCGTTTTCTGAAATTTTTCTTCGTTTTCTGGAAACTTTTTTTCATTTTCTGAAAACTTTTTTTACGTGTTAATCAAATGGGAAAAAAGTTTTCGGAAAACTTTTTTTCATTTTCTGAAAACTTTTTTTCGTTTTCTGGAAACTTTTTTTCATTTTCTGAAAACTTTTTTTACGTGTTAATCAAATGGGAAAGAAGTTTTCGGAAAACTTTTTTTCATTTTCTGAAAACTTTTTTTCGTTTTCTGGAAACTTTTTTTCATTTTCTGAAAACTTTTTTTCGTTTTCTGGAAACTTTTTTCCATTTTCTGAAAATTTTTCTCGTGGTAAACGAATAAATATGAATAATTGTTCAATATATTAATAATAAATAAATAAATAATTGATGAATACATGAATTTACACGGTATTCGAATTTTAAAACTGCTCAATATCGTATTGCCGGCGAAACGTCTCTGCTTCATGAACTATCGCCATGGATGTCAAACGCATATATTTACAACGGTTCTATGCCCACAGTTCCAGCCTACGGCTAGTTTATTGCGGGGTTGCAGCACACCCTCCAAGTTCTGGTGCCTGTTTGCCCAGGTATCGGTTGCATATTGCCGTCTTGTCAACTCATGATCAATTTTTCAGTACATTGGAGCTAACCTCGCATTTTTTTACTATGTATTAAGCACTGTGGGGTTGATCAACTCTTGGTAAGCCCCTCAGACGGTTCTTATAATCATTAAACGTGATGTTATTTATCGTTGCAGTTTTCGCATCCTTGACACGCTTACCCACTTTAACACCGTTGTCACATTTTTGTTTCATCCTCATCCGTGGTGGGGAGAAAGATGCGGCTGCTGCTATGAAATCTGTACTAACCCAGAGCCGTATACCTGCACATCTATACGTTGATCAATGCAAAGAATTTCACAACAGCAAATTGAAAGCCCTCATGATGCAGCACAATATCAACATGTATTTGACACTCAGCAACATAAAGACGTCGATATGCGAACGTTTTTAGTCGAACATTGAAAAAATAAAATGTGGATGTGGTTTACTCTCCTAGGATTTCACAAGTGGATTAATATTTTGGATGATTTAATGAAGTCCTACAACAACACCAAACATCGCACGATTCGAATAAAACTTACAGGATGTTAGCACGGAGAATGAAAAACAGCTGTATCGTAGCGTGTACAAGCCTCGGCAAATCAAACGAAGTGATCGAGCGCGGAAATTCAGTGTAGGCGATCGAGTTCGAATCAGCAAGTAAAAAGGCTATACATCCAATTGGACGACAGAAATATTCATCGTGAGTGAGGTGAAAAATACCAATCCACCCACCTACAAACTTACCGATTATCAAGATCATCCCATCGAGGGGGGCTTCTACGAGGAAGAGCTCACCAAAGTGAAATATCCCGACGGCTACCTTGTGGAGAAAGTGTTACGCAAATGGGGGAATCTGTTCTGTGTGAAGTGGTCGGGTTTTGATAATTCGCACAATAGTTGGATAAATAAAACAGACATGTAACATAATTTGTATGTATTTTCCGAATTACAATAAAAGATTTTGAATATACAAATATTTCCACATTTTATCTCCTTTGTGCGCGCATGTACTACGAAAATAATAATAATAATAATAATGATAATAATAGTGATAATAATAATGATAATATGCAATTTTGCCATACGATTATTACACATTTTATTTTTTGAAAAACTTTTTTTCATTCTCTGAAAACTTTTTTTCGTTTTCTGAAAAGTTTTTTCGTTTCCTGAAATTTTTTTTTCATTTTCTGAAAACTTTTCTCGTGGTAAACGAATAAATATGAATAATTGCTTGATATATCAATAATAAATAAATAAACAATTGTTGAGTATATGAATTCGCATTTTGAAACTTCAAATCCATTAAATATCGTATTGATCATGAAACGTTTCCGCCCGATGGTGGATCGTTCGAGGCGTCAAACATCAAATATTTACATCAATTCTATGTTTAAAGTTTATCCTATAGCTATTGGGGGGCTGGGACAAACCCCCAAGGTACGGTGTCGGTCTGTCCAGGTATCAATTGCCGCTTGTCATCCTGCCAACTCAGAGCCAATTTTTTTTGTACGATCGTGCTTACTTCGTGTTTTTTGCTGCGTATTAAACACTGTGGAAGAGTCAACTCTCGGTAAGCCGTCAGACAGCGCTTATAATCATCAAACGTGATGCTATTTATCGATGAATTTCTTACACCCTTGGCACGCTTACTCACTTTTACGCCACTGTCATATTTTTCCCCATCCTCGCCCATCGTAGTAAATGTGTACAGCTTTGCTCGCAGTCCCACAAACTCTGTCATAATTTTACCATTATTTTCATCCTTCATTAGCCCTAGTTGTTTTTTGTTTTTAAGGGGAATACCATACACATTGTCGGGCGGATAGTCAGAGGTGTCAAACATTGTATCTACATCACGTTTGATGATATCGTAGATATTAGGCACATTGAATTGATAAATAAGGCTGTCTGTGTCGGTATACATCAATTTAGCCTGTTTATTCGAAAAGTTGGTTTTAATATAATTATAGTGGAAATCGTAGAGAAAGATTTTTGACAGATCTAGAATTGATGCGCCGACGTAAATAGGTTTGGTGAAGTGAACTTTGACACGATTCATTTCAATGATAACCATATCACTGTCAAATACGGTGCAGCTGTGAAAGTTTGCTCGGGCAATAAGCGTTCTCGCACCACCTTTTCCCTCCCATTTTGTAACCAATTTAACATCTTTATGATTTCGCACATTCTCCATAGTCTTGCCGAACACAGCGTTATTCATGAGTTTGTAAAAGTTTTTCTCAAATTCATTCCTAGATTGCTTACGCATATCTGTATTGAGCGTGATGTAAGGCTCGAGCCATGGAGATTGCGCAAACTTCAAAATTCTATGCACTTTCGTTAATTTCAATCCTAAACTCAAACACTGTTTCAAATTTCTATAGTGCAATATATACTTTGTTTTGGGGTGAAGGGTGGTCGCGAGTTTGGCATTTTTACTACCTGGAGGAGTAAAATGTTCGGGACAAAGAGGTAAGTCTTTGTGATCCTCGTGGAGTTCTACAGGGTAGTCCAAATCTACCTCCAGAAAGTAACCGATCGGCGAATCGTCCGGATGGTTCGTTATATCGATGTGCTGATATTCCCACTCGAACGAACCGATTGGTAAATGCACGCTCATAGCTGCACCGTACAGGTTATTCACATCAAAATACGTGAGATACGATTCCGCTTTGTTTGGATCAAAATCTGTTCCCATGAATCTATTATTGGCCCGAGCGTGTCGATTGGAACATTGCGCTACGCCGCCTCGAATGGCTCTTTCAATAAATAACACCATTTCAGGGTTGTCTAAAAGTTGCAAATTTACATTAGTATGCTTGAGCATCGCGTCAAAAGCAAGCCCCGGTGCAGTGTAGTAGTGCAACGGATCTAAATTGTATGTTTTGAAGCAGCTAGCGCGGAAATTTTCGAAAATATCGGCAAGCAAAAGAACATCGGTCTTTAAATATAAATCTGAGTAGCCCCCCAATGACTCTAAATGGAATTCTCTCCAAACAGTTTTCGCGTGCTCGTAATCGATGTCTGAAATATTTGCATCGCAGAGGCGCGAGTAGAAATGCTTCTTTGCAGGTAATCGCGGTTCATCGAGTTTCCCCCAACAATCGACGTATTCATAGGGAAAAACGCCTTTGCGGGTCATCAAACTGAACTGAGTCGGGTTATTATAAAATTTGCGTGTTATGTGTTTATCGGTATCGGTCAAATATGTGGAAAGTTTATCGATGCTGCTAGCCATAAATCGGAACGAATCGATGAATCTCAAGTGCATCATTGTTCCATCGACGTGTTTCGTGAAGGATATATATTTTTCCTTATTTATGGGTAGCAGTGTAATTTTACCGGGAAAAGTTGACGCGAGGGATTTTATTAAAAAGTGAGAATCGTAACCGGACAAATTGTGGAAAACTATTGGAATTGTGTGCGACTCTCTGAAATTCAAATTACACCGATTATGAGCAGGACCACGATATTTACCCGTGAAGTGACAGTGATCGTAACACTTTTTCTCCTCAGGGGTAAACGGTTTTTCACAAATATAACAATTCTTTGCGCGCATGTGACGATCGCGTTGCACTTGGGTAAGAGACTTCATCGGAATTATGTTTTTGATGCGTGACTCTATTTGAATTGATAAATCTTTAAGCTGTTGCATACACCAATCTATGCAATCAACACCGCGTTTACCGTGGAACCCTGATAAAGTCTCATCGTACGCGCAATGTACATAGTACGCTACACTGTGCGGGATATGCTTTTGAATTTCACAAGTCTTACGAGTTTCAAATTCATCTATAGGTTCAGGGATTAATATACATTCGAGATCGGCGTATACGACAAATGGAACGGTGCCTTTGTTTTGAAAATTGGAAAATACTAAATCTTTACACTTGGGAAATTCCATGCGTACTTTATTTAGCGTAATACAATCTTGCCTATGATTGTCGTAGGCGTGTTTCACGCTAAAGTGGCACAAACATCTGTCACATAAAAACAGCTGGCCATTATGATCAGACAATTGTTTGCTCACCAATCGGGAAAGATCTTTAATCCAAGCAAAGTGGAATCTCGGTGCAAACTCACCAGTCATATCGTCTTCCGGATTACTCTCAACCATTAGAAGATGGATCGTGTCAATGTTTACGCTATGCAAATTTTTACTCAAATAAATTGGCACGATGACGCTTTTATTTGATTTTGCATGATGCGAAAAAGTTTGAGATTCTATTCCATATACATTGATGCGCAAATTATTCAATCTCTCAAGCTTTTTCACATCATGTAGAGTAGCAGGGAAATTGATACCTGTACAGTCCAACTCGGAAATATATCGACGATAGTTGTGAGTCCTATCGGTGTGGGTGTTGACCGAGTGGAGGGCTGCTGTGACGGACCAGAGAAGGCATCTTTCGTCCTCGTTCCTCACGTTAATCACAGCCTTTTTATGTCGAATGTCTTGGGGCAGGTCGACGAATGTTGAAGCTCCCGCGGCGAGAGGCTGGTAGCGATTGATATTTACAGCGATGTTAAGGATCTCAATCATACTCCAGCCGGAATCGCGTTGCTCGAAATCTTCCACCTTTGACTGCAGATCACCCCGTGCACGTATAAACCAACCATTTATATCGCTTGATGGGAGGAGAATCGCCACGTTGGAGGTGTTGAAACTCTTAACTTCAGTGGAGATCTCTTCGTGCTTGGCATTTTCGAATTTGCACGATAATATGATGTTAACCTTCACATTTCCCTCCTCGCGCAGTATCAGCTCCAACTTCTCGGTGACGACGCGCTGCACATCGTCCAGAAAGGCGTCCAAATTTTTATGACGGAGATTTGTGACAACCCCCGTTCTGATTCGGCTGGCAAAAGCGCTATCCACGTCGTCCCATTGTACACCCGCAGGAGTACCGATATTTCCACCCGTCACCACTGTGCGCTGCTGCAACTGCTTGATCTTCGTCACCCAAGATTGCAGGAGTGCAATCGTATGTTGGATCCGTATTTTCGCACCAACGGTTGTTCCTCGTTGCATGGAAATATCGCGCAGAACTTGGATATTCGCAATTCCAATATCAGCCCAATGATTGATGACGGCGTCATTCTCTTCTCCGGGTGGTTGCTCTCTCAGCAAATTGTACGTCCTCTCCATCTGCTCCGCAAGTCCCATATACGCTTCGACTGCCATGACTTTGACGTTGATATAAGCTGAACTTTGTATAACTTTTTTGACTTGCACGTATCGTGTACGACTGACGAGTCTGCATCGGATGCGTTGAGCTTATATTTATATAGGCCGATAGATCGCAAGAATTTGGGAACTGTGCGCACTGCGTTCTGCGCATATCGGAGGGTAAAATGACGTCAGAGATGCGGTGCGCACTGCGTTCTGCGCATCTCGGAGGGAAAAATGACGTCAGAGGCAACTGGGCCCACCCTTTACCCATCCCGCCATCCCTAAATTTTTGGGTTTTATCGCCCTCCCGACTCTGCAGAGAAGATGAAATTTATGTAAAAAATGACGCGAAAGACGGCTGGGGTCCGCAGTCCCCGCCCCCACCATCCCTAAATTTTTGCGGTTTATCTGCCAGTTTGAAGTCACCCAGTTCCGCAGCTGCATCTTGCCTTAAAGCGTGTTGGAACAGGTTTTCACCCCCTCCCCCTCCCCCTCTCCACGAACCCACTGCCGCCTAATGTAGTTTTTGAGTTTTATGAGTCTTTAAGCAGCGTGGGCCATGTGGTGTGAAAAATCGGTCAACGAAAAGCAGGTAGCGAACAGTGTTTGGTGTAAGAAAAATCTTATCTTGCCCGCTCTTCACCGGATGGTATGTGTACACACAGTTTTGGGTTTTACGACTCTTTATAGCGAACAAGTCCGAGCCTGCACATCCCCCGCCATTCTCTATGATATGTATGTTCGGTTTCAAATGAGCTACTATAAGAAAGAAGCTGGGCCTTTGCTATCGAGGCGTGAATTTACAAACCAAGCTCCCCTTATCGTCATCGATTGCTCCAAGCAGAACGAAACATTGAAAACTGGGGACCTGTGGACATTCGATTGGAATTTGACTCTAGCACTACGTTCCCACCACACACTTCTGCCCACTGCATGATCTTGCATGATCGCATTGTTGAATATAATCCGATCAGTGGTACTGTTAAAAAATTGGTTTGAGTCTATTTTGGGATAACAATATGTTTAATCAATATGGATATTGAAAATAATATGTATAATTTTACTCGTTAAAATTTAGAATAAGATAATTGAGAATACAATAAGAAAACTAAATGTAATTGGTGTTAAATAAAAAAATTGTTAAAAGCATTCAAAACGCCATTTTAAACCTTCCTTCAGGGGTCATTTCCTGGAATTTTTTAAATAGATCTAGCGGGTTCTTGCCTTATCTGATTTATGTGCGGCTTTCCGGCGCCAAACAAGTCTCGACAGGAATTATTTTGTGTGTGTGTGTGTGTGTGCGTGTGTGTGTGTCAAATCCTATCGGAATAGCCGTCAATAATGACCGGGGGGGGGGGGGGGGGGGGTTGCACCGCGGTTCAGGGGGGGGGGGCTAGGGGGGAGCTAGGGGGAGCTATGGGGGAACTAGGGGGGAGCGCCGCCATCTTTGAGTTAGAACTCTCATATATACACGGGGGGGGGGGGGGGGGGGAGCTAGGGGGGGGAGCTAGGGGGGAACTAGGGGGGGTTTTGGTCCAGAACTCTCATATATATACTACTCTCTGTATTTTGTTAAATTAAGTTCTGTGAATCATTCTTTTGTATTGCGGTGTATTTTAGTGTATTTCTTTATTTTGTAAACACTCCGAAATTCTCACTCTCTCATAACTTTGTATTTTGGTATTCTCTCAAGAGTTATGTTTAGGAATTCATCATTTAATTCCTCAAGTACGTAATAATTATAAATTATCGAATCTACCGTTTATGAATAATTCTACCGAAGGCTATCTAGTCGATCGTTTGCCGACGTGGTAAATTTTTACTGAATGTCAATCTCTCATACTGGTTATAATTTATGGTAAAATTGTCGTATCATCTACCGAACTATCGTTACGTTGTTTTCTACCGATCGCAGTAAAGTTCTCTTGTTCTAATTGACAGAATAATAATTCTCGTAGCGTCATTTGCAACTTGGGTAAGATCACGTCGCCCAGTGACGTGTAGTTTTAAGTCAACTCTTGCATTATATCACATCTCCCGACCTACGTCCATTTTTCTCTGTTAACTACCGTCTCTCGTTTTAAAGCTACCGTTTACTGCTATTCTACCGAACTTTTTGTGAACAACGATTATTTATTTTATTAACTACCGCTGTCAATACCATCTTATTTGCCTGTCTCACTCATGTAACCTTCTCGACAATATATGATCGATTGACCTGTTCATTTTCCCTTTCGACTGGAGTTTATTCTTTATTTTGTTATTTTCTTTAATTCTGGAATCACTGTTAGCTGCCTTGAATTCCGCCACTCTACCGGGATGTACGCGATCGTACCTGTCCCTAGCCAGCCATACAACGGGTTCTCTATTTATCTCTTTTGTACGGTTTTGTGTTAATTTTATTGATTTGCATTATTGTTTGAAAATCGACGCTAACGCGTCTGGCGCCCAACGTAATTATTTTGTTATAGTTTGATATTGCGGATGAGTAGAGAATCGCGCCAAAGTGTCAAAGGTAAGTCCTCATCCGAGGGTAACAGAATTTAGCGTTACAATATATATATATATATATATATATATATATATATATATGTATATATATATATATATTTATATATATGATATACATTAATATATTATACATTGATATAATTGAATATAAATGGAGGTAATAAGGTTAAATAATTTGATAGAATAAGAAAATGATTGATTTAAATAAATTATTTTTCTTAAATTGAAGATTAATCAATTTTTGAAAATTGAAAATATGAAATTAAATAAGTAATCAGTTATATATCTGTATGTTTTCAATAAACCTTATAATAAGTTCTAATCCATTGTATATATGTTCCAAATTACGATTAATGAAGTAAATTTAATGACATTGTCTTAATAAGTAATATTTTTATTTTAATTAATATGTGAGCACATATTAAAAAAATATACAGGATTTTTTATTAATTATATACATTTTTAATCAATTTTATTACTGTGAAAAATTTTTTTCTTTCAAATTTCTCTCTTTTTGAAAAAAACGTCAAAATTATAAAATGTATATGTATACATAATATACATTATTATCATTGAATATAAATACATTTATTTATATAAATATTATACATTAATATAATTGAATATTAATGGAGGTATTTAAGTGGAATAATTAAATAAAATACGAAAATAATTAATTTATTCTAATCATTTTTCTTAAATCGAAGAATAATTAATTATCAAAAATTAAAAAAATAAAAATTGAATGAATAATCATTCATCTATCTGTATGTTCTCTTCAAACCTTATGATGAGTTCTAATCCATTGTATAAATGTACCAAATTACAATTCATAAAGAAAATTGAATGGCATTTTCTGTATGAATAATATTTTTATTTCAATTAACCTGTGAGCAAATCATTAAAAAATATATCGGATTTTTTCAATAATTATGTTTATTTTCAATGAATTTAATTACCGTAACAAAACTTTTGTTTTTTAAATTTCTCTTCTTGTAAAAGTAAATTAAACAGTATAAAATATATATATGTATATATATTATATATTGATATATTATACATTAATACAATTAAATATGAATACATTAATTTATATGTATTGTAACGCTAAATTCTGTTACCCTCGGATGAGGACTTACCGTTGACACTTTGGCGCGATTCTCTACTTATCCGCAATATCAAACTATAACAAAATAATTACGTTGGGCGCCAGACGCGTTAGCGTCGATTTTCAAACAATAATGCAAATCAATAAAATTAACACAAAACCGTACAAAAGAGATAAATAGAGAACCCGTTGTATGGCTGGCTAGGCACAGGTACGATCGCGTACATCCCGGTAGAGTGGCGGAATTCAAGGCAGCTAACAGTAATTCCAGAATCAAAGAAAATAACAAAATAAAGAATAAACTCCAGTCAAAAGGGAAAATGAACAGGTCAATCGATCATATATTGTCGAGAAGGTTACATGAGTGAGACAGGCAAATAAGATGGTATTGACAGCGGTAGTTAATAAAATAAATAATCGTTGTTCACAAAAAGTTCGGTAGAATAGCAGTAAACGGTAGCTTTAGAACGAGAGACGGTAGTTAACAGAGAAAAATGCACGTAGGTCGAGAGATGCGATATAATGCAAGAGTTGACTTCAAACTACACGTCACTGCGATCGGTAGAAAACAACGTAACGATAGTTCGGTAGATGATACAACAAATTTACCATAAATTATAACCAGTATGAGAGATTGACATTCAGTAACAATTTACCAAGTCGGCAAACGATCGACTAGGTAGCCTTCGGTAGAATTATTCATAAACGGTAGATTCGATAATTTATAATGATTACGTACTTGAGGAATTAAATAATGGATTCCTAAACATAACTTCTGAGAGAATACCAAAATACAAAGTTATGAGAGTGAGAGAATTCTGGAGAGTTTATAAAATAGAGAAATACACTAAAATACATCGCAATACAAAAGAATGATTCACAGAACTTAATTTAACAAAATAAAGAGAAATAAATAACAGCCAAAAATAATATGAAATTGCCAATAGCAATAAAGAAAAAGTACGGTTATATCTAGGGTTGATTCTACGCTCGCTTGTACTCCAAGGAACTCGATATACGATACAATAGGCACAAAAATAAATAAAAATATAATAAGCGATAACAGAAATGAAATATAAAGCACACTACTATTACAAAAAGAATATGGAATAAAATATTAAGCCAATAGGGCTCAAAATACGGTGGAAAGTGCAGAAGCAGGCTAATAGAGATTCACAAATAATCAGAAAATCATAAATACAAAGAAATAATTATTTGGCAGCTACGAGGTCGCTGAGATACGAAAATAATAAATTACTGAAATCATGCAGTCACACGGCGGCTCACTGCAACTTTAAGTCGTCGACCATGATTCACACAAAGTCGATAAATACCATAAGAAAGAATAGAGATTATGAGCAACTTCGTAACGATACTATTCAAAGGCAGAAGCCTTACCTTGGCGGTTGACTTCAGGCACACAAACTGACTCTAGTTTAAATTATACGTTATATTAGCAAAACTGAGAAGGAAGGGAAAAAGAATGAAAAGAGTTTAGAAGGATGAAGTTTTCGGTAGGATAAACGATAGAACGATAGCGGTAGAAGGATAAGGTATCGGTAGCTTAAATCGGTAGAATGATGCGGAAAGCAAAGCTGTCTCTCAGCAGGTCAAGCGTAGAATAGCAGGTCGTAGTTCAGCTCGCCGATCTCGCGGTTGTCGTGAGGTGATTCTTCTTCTTTGATTGGTGGGTTGACCCCCACCGCAAATAGACCATCCCCCTGTGGCGAATATTGGTTACTGCGTGGTCATACGTTTTCCAAAATTACCGCTAGATGTGGCGTAATGTGCTGCTCGCGATTTCGTCGTTGACACCAACTCGTACGATTTTGTAGCTGCTTCGGTTTACGGTTCAGGCTTACGGGTTACGGTCGGTCCGGCGCCAGGCCGGTAAGTCGGAGGATGGCAGGCTACGGTCTGCCCTTCACGCCATCCTTACGGCATCCGATAGAGCTGGCAGCTGGTTCCTCTTCGAGAAACGGTGCCCTCGGCCGCCGGGAGGATTTTTATCTCCCTGTTCACCGGTAGTCGAGGCGATACGGAAGGTTCGGGTGGATGCTACCCCAGGTGTATATAAAGGTGCACCAAGGTAGCCAGTGTAGTCTGATGAGACCGTCAGTAGGCAAAGTCGTCGAGAGCTGCAAACGGTAGCTAGTGGTCCCTAGTTGATCGGGATCGTTATCGTCCAAGTACCTTATTAGCTTGCGCCGAAGCGCGAAATAAAGAATTTACAAAAAAAAAAAAAATTAGTTAAAAGTAGTTATTGCCTATTTTGTATCGAGTTTGGTTGGAGTTCCCTGCTGAGGACGCGTAAACTAAAAATAATAGCGGTTGTGTGCCCTTGTGACGGGCGACTCTGAAACGCCACGTTACAGTATACATTATACAATAATATAATTGAATATAAATGGAGGTAATTGAGTTGAATAATTTAATAGAATAAGGAAATAATTGAATTAAAGAAATTATTTTTCCCAAATTGAAGAATAATTAATTTTCACAAATTAAAAGTATCAAATTGAACAATTAATCATTCATCTATCTGTATGTTCACTTCAAACCTTATAATAAGTTCTAATCCATTGTATAAATGTTCCCAATTACAATTCATAAAGTAAATTAAATGGCATTTTCTTAATGAATAATAATATTTTTATTTTAATTCATATGTGAGCAAATAATTAATAAATATATAGGATTTTTTCAACAATTATATTTTTTTTTAATGAATATAATTACTATAAAAAAAATTTTTTTTTTTTCAAATTTGTCTATTTTTAAAAGTGAACTAAAATTTATAATATACATATATATATATGTATATATATTATACATTCATATAATTGATATGAATACATTTATTTATATATATATATATATATATATATTATACATTGATATACTTAAATATAAATGAAAGTAATTTCGTTATATAATTCAATAAATTAAGAAAATAATTAATTTCAATAAATTATTTTTCTCAAATTGGAGAATAATTAATTTTCAAAAATCAAAAATATGAAATTAAATAAATAATCATTTATATGTCTGTATGTTTTCTTTAAACCTTATAATAAGTTCAAATCCATTGTATAAATGTTTCAAATTACAATTCATGAAGTAAATTGATTGGCATTTTATTATAACATATCATATATAATGAATAACATTATCATTTCAATCAATATGTGAGCAGATAATTAAAAGCCGTATAGGATTTTTTATCAATTATATTCATTTTTAATGAACTTGATGACTGTAAAAATTTTTTTTTCTTTTGAATTTCTCCCTTTTTAAAAGTAACGTCAAAATTATAAAATGTATATACATACATAATATACATTATTATAATTGAATATAAATACATTTATTTATATATATATTATACATTAATATAATTGAATATGAATGGAGGTAATTAAGTTGAATAATTTATTAAAATAAGAAAATAATTAATTGATTCAAATTACTTTTCTTAAATTGGAGAATAATTAATTTTCAAAAATTAAAAATATGAAATTAAATAAATAATCACTTATCTATTTGTATGTTCTCTTCAAACCTTATGATGAGTTCTAATCCATTGTATGAATGTACCAAATTACAATTCATAAAGAAAATCAAATGGCATTTTCTGTATAAATAATATTTTTATTTTAATTAACCTTTGAGCAAATCATTGAAAAATATATAGGATTTTTTCAATAATTATGTTTATTTCTAATGAATTTAATTACCGTAACAAAATTTTTTTTTTTTAAATTTCTCTTGTAAAAGTAAATTAAACAGTATAATATATATGTATATATATATATTATACATTGATATATTATACATCAATACAATTATATATAAATACATTAATTTATATGTATACATTTTACAATAATAAAATTGAATATAAATGGAGGTAATTGAGTTGACTAATTTAATAGAATAAGGAAATAATTAAATTGAATAAATTGTTTTTCACAAATTGAAAATATGAAATTAAATAAATAATCATTTATCTATCTGTATGTTTTCTTCAAACCTTATAATAAGTTCTAATCCATTGTATAAATGTTCCCAATTACAATTTATAAAGTAAATTAAATGGCATTTTCTTCATGAATAATAATATTTTATTTTAATTCATATGTGAGCAAATAATTAATAAATATATAGGATTTTTTCAACAATTATATTTTTTTTCAATGAATTCAATTACTGTGAAAAAAATTTTTTTTTTTCTAAATTCTCTCTTTTCAAAAGTAACGTCAAAATTATAATATGTATATATATATATACATATTATACATTCATATAAATAAATATAAATACATTTGTTTATATATATATTACACATTATTATGATTGAATGTAAATGGAGGTAATTAAGTTGAATAATTCAATAAAATAAGAAAATAATTAATTTGAATAAATTATTTTCCTCAAATTGAAGAATAATTAATTTTTAAAAATTAAAAATATGAAATTAAATAAATAATCATTTATCTATCCGTATGTTTTCTTGAAACCTTATAAAAAGTTCAAATCCATTGTATAAATGTTCCAAATTACAATTCATGAAGTAGATTGAATGGCATTTTCGAGATGAATAATATTTTTATTTCAATTAATATGTGAATATAAAAATATAATATAATATGTGAATATAAATATAAATATAAATATAAATATAAATATAGTGAATATAAATATCAATATAATATAATATGTGAATATAAAAATTAAAGATATGAAATTAAATAAATAATCATTCATATATCTGTTTGTTTTCAATAAACCTTATAATAAGTTCTAATTCATTGTATATATGTTCCAAATTACAGTTCATAAAGTAAATTAAATGGCATTTTCTTAATGAATAATATTTTTATTTCGATTATTATGTGAGCAAATAATTAAAAGATATATAGGATTTTTGTAATATTTATATTTTTTTTTCAATTGATTCAATTAATGTGTTACGTCCTCCAGACTTCATATTCCTTTCACACGCTTTCAGTTACCTTACGCTCTGTAGTCTACTCTTATCGTTCGCGAGTCAGCAGGTTCTCCTGTAACTCGCGGCTAGCTTGCATGCTACATCCGGCAAAACCAGGCAGATCCATTCCAGCACTCAAGCAAGACACCTATCCCTCTAAACCAAGACCATACCCTTTTTCCCTTGACCGACTCCGTTGCATTGACCACTAATAAACAATCATATACTTTGAATCGTTTACCTTCCCTCAATACCGATCCCCTTCTATTCCATTCCCTTCCTGCATTGGGAGTAGTAGCACGCGAGTGCATAGTCGACGTGAACGGACCCTACAATAGCCAAATAACATCTTGGCTGGGCGTGGAGTAAGCTCCGATTACCGCTCATCGGAGCCTACGCAATCTACTCCGTAACAAATGTAAAAAAAATTTTCTCTCAAAAATTTCTCTTTTTTTGAAAGTAAATTGAAAATTATAATATATATATATATATTTATATATATATATATATGTCGGAGAACGGCCAGATAACACTCGCGAACTTTGTGTTTTGCGTGTGGGACGCATGATGAATCACCTTTTTATTCTTTTACAAGATAAAAACGGAACTTAACTTATTGAACAAAGCTTTTTAAAATTCAACGTTTATAACAAGATCCAAAATGCTCAATGTTTATTCTGTTATTGATCTTTGCCGTAGTTTCTCTGGAGACCGAATAGAAGAAAGCGGTGATAATCCTCCTTGTTATTCATTTCATCATCCTTGACACGGCTAATCCTGACAATCACACGTCCTCGTGTGCTGTAATACAAAAATTAAAAGATATTTAGACCGTTCGGCCAACCTGATCATATTACCATTCCAAAAATCACGATGTGCTTTAACAAATCCATAAGTTTTAACAAATTTCGTACTAAATAACAAGTCCGGTGACAAACTGTTGACAACACCCCATTTCATAGAAATCATCTTCTTTCCACAAGAGCAAGAACTACAATCTTCTCAAAAGACTTGCATTCCTCTCATGAGACTTATATTTTTATCCAAACATGTAATTTCCACACACATTGCCAATTATCAATTGGGCTTCACATATGTGACCGTATGACAACGTCAAGCCGTCCATACATCGACATTTCCACACACAGTCACCTCATACGACAGCACCACACCATTAGCCGTTACATTGCGCCATCTCCGCTCACCGAAATGAGTAAGGTTTTTTTTTTTGACTTGCAACTAATAAGCGTAATGAATGTGTGCACTAGGATCAAGCTCAAACCAAAGGGAATGACAATCATTTCCTACTCCAATATTCTGATGAATTTCTTATAACAGGTGCGCCAACGAGGATGTCACAGGTTATTAATCCAAAAATAACACATTAAATTTGTAATTTAATACCTTGAATACTCAATGACTCTTCAGAAGATTTATCAAAATCAATATCCAATTCTGAAGGTACAGAACAGTCAGGCATTGCTCGAAGACGATCATGAGCGTATTTGTACGTTCGATTACAATTTAGAGATTTTAAAATGTACCGATCTCCGTCCAACACTTCAATAACACGAAATGGCCCTTTAAATTTTGAATTCAATTTTGTTTGATTTCTTTCGTGATTTTCAATTAAAACATAATCCCCAACAGAAAATTTTAAAAATTTTTCCTTTCGGGCATCAAATCGCGATTTTTCAATTTGCGAGTTAATCTCAATCATATTGGCTGCTCGCTCTCTGATTTCCGATAAGTCAATTTCTTTTTCACAATCAGTAATCGGTAACAGATTCAACGGTCTGGCTACGCGACCAATCATCAATTCCAGAGGAGTAGCTTTAGTCGCACTACTGACAGAACAATTCAGTGCCAGTTGAATATCTCCAAGAGAATCCTGCCAAGATCTATTATTATCAACCTCAACAGAAGTGAGCATATTTTTAAGTGTACTCATAACACGTTCGACTTGACCATTGCCTCGACTAGTACCAGTAGCAATCAAATGAAGATTAATGCAATGGGAAGCACAAAAATCACGAAAATTTTTGTTTGCAAAACATCTCCCCTGATCAGCAATCACACGAACCGGTGCTCCAAATAATGTGACGATTGATTTTAAAGCTTTTATAGCACTTACAGCATCAATAGAAAGAGTATGGTAAAGAAAAACAAACTTAATAAAGGCATCAATAAACACAAAAACATATTCTTTAATATCACTTTTGCCACTAAGCTTTCCAGTAACATCAATATGAAGAGTACGCCAAGGAATACTCTTTGGGATTGGATGTAATTCAGCTTGAATTTTACCAGAAGTAGATTTGGAAATTCGGTAAGTAATGCAATTTTCGACAAATTTTCGGACATATTTGGACATATTAGAAAACCAATAATGTTGGTAAGCCTTCTCTAAAGTTTTATGCCATCCCAAATGAATAATCGATTCATGAACATGATTTATTATAGACCACTGAAAAGCTTTAGGGATTATTGGTAAAATACGAGTGTCATTATTTCGCTGTATTTTTCTGAACAAAATTCCAGATTTAAGTTCGTATGTATTAGAAACATTTGAGTCAAGCTCATCGTTTTCTAATTTAGAAATAAGATCACGAATTTCGGCATCCTTCTGCTGCTCCGCTTGTAACCAACCGTGAGAAATTTTTGAAAAATTCATACGTTTTTGCTCAACAGTTCCAACATTCAGTTTGTCATTCTCAGGTAAAGGATTTCGAGAAAAGAAATCTGCATGTGATAGATTTTTTCCTTCTCGATAAACAATATCAAAGTCGAATGACTGTAAAAATGCCCACCACCTATGAACTCTTGGGGATAAGTCAAGTTTTGCACGAGATGCCTTGAGAGAATAACAATCTGTAAGTTTTAGTTCAGTTTAATTTATTGAGCTTCTAGGACAATTACATAATCCATAGCCCAGGGGGCACTTATACAATTAATTGACACATTCAATTATAATTCTTAAAAAACAGAGTAAAATAGAATAAAACAAAATAAAATAATAAAGTAATAAACGAGACTATTACAATCAAGATAACGGCAATACAAATATACTTTTGTTATCGACAGAATGCGAAGTGATACTAAAGAGTACGGGACAATTTATTCGTTTAAAATAAATGCTCTCAGACGACAAGCCTGAGGTATGAACAGGCTGAGAGCTTTTATAGTTTGCATATCAGGATTTTTCAGAACATCGTGGATTGCAGGAGGTGCAAAACCAGAATTAATCAGGTACTGCTGACGGAGATGAGCCAGGACTGGGCAGTCAGTCATGAAGTGTTCGATGGTGTCATTTTCCTTGGTATTGCAGATTGGGCATTTTGAGTGGTAGTGCAGTTCATAGCAGCATCCAGAGGTTTTAAATGCAAAGTAAAATTTGCTGGCAAGTCTTAGTTGCATAAACAGTCTGGTGGCGTTGAGCTTCATCCTTTTGGAGAGATATTTGCAGCAGCCTCTTGGATTATCATTTGTGTAAGGTGTTTGTAGGTAATGGGCATTACTGGCCAGCCGCATATCTTCCCACCAGGTTTGATTCTGGTATCTGCGTAGGAACGTATCCCTGTATTCCAGTTTTTCGAGACGTGGTACTATATCTGGATAGTATTTTTTGATGATCTCGAGAAGCTGACAAAGCCAATTGAATTTAGCCTTGGATTGTGCAGCCTGGGAGAGACTGCTCATACGTTTAAGGCAGATCTTTGGTAGCCGCTTATCATCCATTGCCAGAATCTTGCAGATTCAGTCCCAGGTTGCCTTCAGTACGAAGTACGCTAGTCTAGGTCATCCTAGTTCCACTCTTAAGAGAGCACCGGCAGTAGTCTTTGGCAGGCCGAAAACTCGTTTGAAGAACTCACATTGAATCTTCTCTATGAGATCAAGGTTCGATAGTGCCCATATGGGTGAGGCATATAGGAGAGTAGCTTGAACGATGCTGTCAAAGAGTTTCATAATGCACGGCACAGAGTCGGTTTTGGTTGAGAAGATGATTCCGGTGACTGAGCTGAGAGCTGAACGAGCTTTGTTGATGGCATTGATTGCAGTGGGGCGGCTGAATCCACTGGCCAAGACAGTTAGACCCAGATACTCATAGTTGTCGGTAATTTCGATTTTTTGATCACCAAAGCGGAAGTTCAGGTCTCTTGGTAGACGACCAGCGCAGCGCCAGTAAATTATTTTGGTTTTGCCAACGTTGACTGCTAGTTTGTTTGATTGACAGTATTGCGTGAGCAGATTTAGCTTCTTCTGGAGATCGGAATTGGTATGAGCGAGTAGCGCGAGATCATCCGCGTATAGCAAAGACAGTATGTCGCATTTACCATCAATATTGATACCGATGCTTCCGTTGTCTCTGAAGAAATCCTCGAGGTCGGCTATAAATAGGATAAACAATAGCGGGCTCAATATTTCGCCCTGCAGGACACCCTCTGCGACGTTAAAGTTCTTTGTTGTTCTGCCGTTGCTTTGAATTTTGAAGGTTGCAGAGCTGTACATTTTGCGAAGCAGTCTGACCAGTTTTGCACTAACACCCAGTTTGTGTAGCTTTAACCAGAGGAGCTTATGATTGACGGAGTCAAAGGCTCTCCTGAAATCCACAAACAGAATGTAGAGTTTGGCCGTAGGTTGACGCAATCGGAAGTTTATTGCCGAGAGTAAGTTAAACAAATTATCTGTGCAGCCTTTTTTGGCTTGGAAGCCAGCTTGCGACTCAGGGATGGCTCCAGTGTCACGTGCCCATTTTTCCAGTCGTTTGTTTAGCATGTATGTGAAAACCTTGGTAATATGGTTGACGAGTGCGATACCTCTGTAGTTTGAGGGGTCGCCACGGTCGCCTTTTTTATGGAGCATCGTTATCGAAGTAGAGAACCAGTTGCTAGGTATAATTTCAGTGTCTAATATTTTATTAAATAGACAGAGCGTGTAATATTTCCAGTTAGATGGCAGCGATTTGTAGAACTCGCTTTTGACTTTGTCGGGACCAGCTGCTTTGTTTGATTTAGAGTATTTTAATGCCGAATTTAATTCCTCGATAGTAAATTCTAGGTCCAGTGATGGGTCTAGCACTCCGTAGAATAGTGTTTCGTCCGGTTCCTTCGGCGGAGTTACCAGTTCATAAAAAGAGTTCCAGGTTTCTTTGTCTATATGAGTAGCATTGGAATTATGCTTCTTTCTATGCTTCTTGATGGTAGCCCAGAAGTCGGCAGAGTTGTTGATGTTTGCCAAGGTTTCCAGTGCTCTCTTGTGCGACTGGCGCTTTTTGCTTTTGACCAACGCTTTGAAATTCTTTTTGGCACTAATGTAAGCTGACTTTTCTGGGTCCTTGAAGCTTGCTTGTTTGAATCGCGCGAATAGGTTTTTTAGCTCGTGTTTTTTGTATTTGCATTCCTCATCAAACCACTCCTGTGACTCTCTGTAGTAACTCTTGGAGGATGAATTCTTAGACATACCTGCATGTTGGGCACTTTCGATGATGGCATTATATAAATTTTCGTTAAGAGCGTCTATCGGGGTGTTATTGAAATCCACAGCAATTTTGGCTGATTGTAGCATTTGAAGTTTGAAGTCCGAGCGACTTGCCGGCAACCAGTGATAGGTAGTTTTGACAACTTTGTTTGTAGCTGTGCCGTGCTCGGCTGAGGCAGTGCAGTGGGGATTAAGTATCGTCAGAAGTAGGGGAAAGTGATCGGAGGGGTTTTCGGCATGTAAAACCTCCATGTCGTTGATCAGTGGCAGGCTTTGGATGTTGGCCCAAACAAAATCAATAGTACTGAGTCCATTGCCAAAGTAGGTGAATTTGCCAGGTGAGTCGCTGGGCGTCCTTTCATTCAGGAGTATAAAAGAGTTATCAAGCATAAAGTTAGTTAGTAAGCGGCCCTTTGTGTCTGTTCTCAGATCATTGGAGATTCTCTGCTCGGTCAGGTTGGTTCCGAGAATGATCTCCTCGGAGATTTGGCCCAAAGGACCAACGTGTGCGTTGAAGTCGCCCGTGAGGAAGCAGGCGTGATGCTAATGTGATTGTGTGATCTCATCAATCGCGAGTTGTAATAATTCCAAGGAAGATACTATGTCGCGTTGAGGGCGAAAATAGATACTCCCAATGATCATGCTGGTAGGACCGAAAGAGGCCTTTGCTATGAGCCAGCTGTCTGACGAATCCAGTATGGTGATGTTTAGAGATTTTCTGGCAATAATAGCAATGCCGCCGCTGGCATGTCCTAAGCTTTTTTCTTTAATGGCAGGAGCTACATTAAGTGTGTAATCTTGGAGGCTTGCTGGAAGAGTGAAAGCTGTTGTTGCCCAGGTCTCGCATAGACAGATTATATCAGGACGCGGAGAGAATGTGTGTCCGAACAAATTCTGCATGCCTCTTGCATTCCACGATAAGATTAGCAGTTTTTTGTATCTGTGGATGGTGAAGGAGTGGGAATGGAACTGTTTTGGCTGTTTAGGGAGCGGTTCATCGACGATTTGAGCTGGTCTTCCCAAAAGTCCCAAACGAACAATTCATTATTCATTTCCAACCTGGTACCTTTTATCTTCGGGTTTTTGCCATGTTTTCTCATGTCGGCTGCGGTTTCTTTAATCTTCTTTAGGCAGTAAAGTTCTCTATTAGTGTATTCATTGTTTAGTGACAGGGTCGAACCCTTTAGAACCGTACGCTTGGCATTCATTACTGTGTCTTTGGCTTTTTCATTGCTGAGTTTGATTTTTTGTGACGTCCCAGACGCACTAATCAACAAAAAAAACAATTCTTAATGCCGACGTACGCGGAGCGACACTGCAATAACGGAGCCCTGTTTTATTTGAGGGACCCGGGCCCCCGCTATGGATTAGATTCGTCAAAAGGTGTGAATAAAGGGGTAACGTAATGAGCGTCTTACCTTAATCAAGGAAGATGACTTCTGGCTCGGAATCCAAATCGATGACTTCCGGTTCTTCCACCCAGTCGTATACGCACGGTACCGGGAACAGCTTCCTCCTGGTGTCTACCTGCTCGTATAATAGTCCCTCGCTGACTCGCGTAATTGTCTGAATTACTTGCCGTTCTACCCCGTGAGATGAGAACGGCTGGTCAACCCTAGGTTGCTCGGAGGTGCTCGAAGAGAAGGTGCCCGATTCTTCGTTGCTGCTGGATCGCGTAAAGATCGGAAGGATCTCTGATGGATTTCGAATGCGGTTGATTTTAGCTAATGCCGCTTGCTTTTTGGCTCGAAGTCGACGGCCTGCGCGATGTCTACTCTTACGGCTTTGGCGCTTACTCGACTTTGACATCTACCGAATGGAGAAAAGGGGTATAGGAATTAATTAACTTGGAAAAGCTAGTTTTTCAAGCTTAATTAAGTCAGCGTCTCCGCTAACAACCAGAGTTAAATGTGGGTAAAGGGAATTACCTTGGAATATCACTGACTCTAGTTTTAGGTTCAAGAAATGAGAACTCGATGAAATAAATCTTTGTGTTTGGTATATTGTTACAATGAATTCGAAAAAGGTACAATGTTTAATATTCTAATCGCGTATGTTAAGAATTTACGTTTAAACAGAGCGCTTAAGCTATAGCGAATGTGTCTAAGTTCTAGACGTGCAAGCTAACTGTGTAACTCGTAGAGATTTATAAGAACTCGACTGGTCTGCTTGAAGCGCGGATGAGAAGACATGTCTGGGGTGCGAAGCGTCGACCGTCTCAGCTCTCCAGTGTCCTGGTGCGCATGCGCGGGGCGGTGGTGCGCGCGCCGCTGGCCTGCCTCAACGCGCTCGGCGTCACGTAGGCGCGCGTGACGTCAGGGCTTTGGAATGCGGCCCTTTGTTGGCGGAGTCCCGTTAGGTCCGACCTGTTGCTGCCTGCCTGCGTGCACGTGTTCGGGGTCCGGCGCCGACTTGTCGCTGCCTGCCTGCTTGCACGTGGTGAGCCTGACGTCATGCTGCGAGGGTTGTCTTGTTTTATTGCCCTGTTGTAAACCGGTCCCTGGCTAAGTGCTGGTCTGGCTTCGCTCTCTTTTATGACGGTCGAGTAAACAGGTTTTTCCCACTCGACCCTTGGCCTTTGTTCTGCGTTGGCGTCGGTCCGTCGGCCTGGGCTGGAATTGTTCGGCTCAGTTTCTCCTCGGGTATCGGATCGCCACGTCGATGTTTTCTGCCTTAAGTGTTCGGTGCTTGACGGATTTATTGCTTCCGTCTGTTTATTGTATCGGAGTTTCAAGAAGGTTTAGTCTAGTGCAATCTTAACTATGCAAGATCTTATCTTTATTACGGTGAACGCTCAGCGGGTGTTTATGCTTGGGTTCGCCTATGAACCTTTGTTTAAGTGATTCGAGACCCGCTGGCCGCTCTGGTTACAGTTGTTTATTTATTCTAGGAAAATAAGTATTTCTAAGAAGTGCACGTGGTCGAGTGCTGATCGTGCAAAATGTCACGTAGGCCTGCTGAAGGCATACCGTGAGTGTAGGGATAAGGTTTCCCTTTTGTGCATCGATGACGTGTACCTCTTTGTATAATATACATTATATAATATTCGCGGGTAAGTTCCTGCGATCATTTATTATATCTTATTTATTTTATTGTTTATACATTCTTAATAGCGCGATGCGCGTGTATTTCTAATAGTGTAGTATATGACGATCGGGCGAGTCAAGATGGCGGCCTCTTAGCACGACTGTGAATACGGCTTGTTGCCTGGTGCTTCCTGCCGGGTACGCCATGTTGCCTTGCTCCTCGCTTATGGTATATTATCATGTACTCCTAAAGTTTAGGTATATTACAAGTATATCTTATTCTATAGTAGCATACTCGAGGTAAGAGAGCAACAGTTTTAGTATGGTAATAGGAAAAATATATGTATAGGGTAGACGTTCTTCCGGGGACGTCACACCCCCCTCTTTATTCGAAGGAAATAAGTTTTTATTTCCGTAAAAGATCTTAGCGGCGTTATTAGACCAAGTTAAGATCTTTTGCTCTCTGTTGTGCTCTTTCCTCGAGCTTCTTTAACTCTATGTCAGAATTTAGGTCCAGATTTTCTGGAAAGTGGATTGACTGTGGCGGAATGTGGTAAATTATTTTATTTAGTGGTTCCGTCTGCTCCTGGGCGTCAGTCGTCGTTGGTTGATCGGTCTTTTGTCCTCGTAAGTGCATTAATAGATGCGTCACTGAGTCCCACAGTGAGGCTACTAGGTGGTAACTGCATCCATATGCTGTGTGGAGTGTATAACCGTGTATGCATGTGTCAATTAAGAATTTCAGCAGTGCCCATACGGCCCAGATCCCCCATATTCCTCCGACAACACTCCCGAAGGTGGTGAATCCAGTAAATAGTCTTTTTGCCGTTGATTCCGCTATCCGTGTTAGAGTCTTTTC
Organism: Neodiprion fabricii; assembly: GCF_021155785.1. Classification (NCBI taxonomy): domain Eukaryota; kingdom Metazoa; phylum Arthropoda; class Insecta; order Hymenoptera; family Diprionidae; genus Neodiprion; species Neodiprion fabricii. Next base: position 19,786,837 of record NC_060240.1, read on the forward strand.
GTCCAACAGGTTGTACATATTAATCGTTCCCGTCCCGATGGTCTCGCCTCGGGCGCCTCTGGATATGGTGTCGAGTAGTGCGGGTTTCTCTGCCGGAAACATGATGTGTTCTCGTAATTCTTGCAATTCCTCCTCAGTGTAAATTCCGCTTGATCCCAGGGGTCCAGGGTTACTATATTTCCAATTCATGTTTGTCAAGGGTTTAAGTTTCTGTGGTACCTTGGCCTCGGATGCCCTTGGCGTGAACTTGTACCACGTCTCCTCTACCTTAAACATCGGCGGTACAACCTCGTTGCAGCTCCTCCTGGTTCCGGTCTTCACGAGGATCCTCGACTTGGGTCGGAGGAACATGCTTTCGTTTTGATGGTTCACAGGAAGAACATTGTAACATTCTGCCGTCTTGCGGAATTCCACTTCTACGGGGATGCATTTCATGATATAGATCACTTCACCAGCTATTGTTGCGAAATAGCCGGGGCCCTTCATAAGGTTAAAGGCAAAACTGTCCGGTGATAATTCAGCGAGGTTCAATGCGTTTTTCAGCACCTGCTGCTCTAATTTACATTTCTGTTCGATCACGTCCCTGTATAGGTTGGTGGTCTGCGTCCTGATGTGCTTTTCTACATAAATGAATTTTGAATTGATGTACGAAAAGATGTCGATGTTTGATACTGCCAATCTTGATCGTTGTTTGAAAACTTCCGTCGGATTGGTCTCAAAGATGAATAGACGGGGGTGCTCTGTGTTAATGATTTTGTAGCCGCAAATGGTGGCTCTGGACCTTTCCATTAGCGCAAAAGTAGTATCACCCGTCTGTAGTGAATAAACAGTTGGGGAGTCCGTCGCGTTTGTTCGGTCTGCGTATCCCGTGTATAGTACGTCATACTTGTCGAATTTGCATTCGTCGAGGGGCGTTGTTGTCCAGTAGGTATGGCCACCCTCATCGTCGATGCACTGCCCGTCTCCAAAAGGGCAGGTTGTTCCACTCTTCAACAGAATCTGATTGTTGGAGATTTTGACATTCGCCGTGTATGAATATACCGAAATCTTGATAACCGCTTGAACGACAGCGCTTTCCCACTGTCCATAACCGTCGTTGTAGTACTGTCCTTGGCAGGTTCCGTCAGAGGTAAGGCTGCCGGCCAAGGTGGCGTCGCGTAGCGTCGTTACGTTTGTTGGGATCTCAACTAGATGCGTCTGTGACCCGAGGGTTAGCGTACCTGTGCGATGTAGGGTCTCGCATGCTTCCCGTGAGATTCTGGGAAGGTAAGCCTTTCTTCCTCCGTCGGTCACCGAATTATGTGAAAATTGTCCGCATCGGTAGACTGTTCTGTCGATTTCCACCTTGCACTGTAAGACCTGCGCCTGTTTATATTCCGTGAGTTGGAGCAACTGTATGTATGTTCGTTCGTTCTGCGTCTTGTCGTGTTCCAAGTCGCATTGGTCGATGTCTAGTAGGTTTATTGTGGTAACGTTTAGGGCAGCTCCGCCACAGTCGTACCCGATTAATGCGTGGGCCCCCTTCAACCAATAAATGGCCGTGAGGAGTATGAGGACGGACCTCATGGCTGGGGTTTGCATTGTCCCTGTAACGTATGTTATAGCACCTATAGATTCTGACATCTACCCTTAAGTTTACTGATGTATACAATTAAATGGCGTCTTTAAACATCTGACTGCCTACATAGTCGACAATTGGGCCTGAGACGGTGTACTTGGACACTTCGCCGTCCATGCCTTTACCTACGTACGTATACGCTTCATTTAGATCTGGGTGAAATAGGACTGATATGTGTGTTTCGTCCGGGCGGTCGAAAAACACATCTAATACCTGGTCTACTATGCCTCTTTGGCTTCGGATCCTTTTATAATACGTTCGGTAGTCACCTTCACCCAAATCTGTTATTTTAATCATCTCCCTAAGTAGTGCTCTGAAGGCTTCATTGGCTTTGAAATATAGCGTTATCGTAACTTTATACATTGCGATTTTAATATTTGTGACCGGATATGGTCGTGTTTGCGGATTTTCTATGACTACTACTTCTAGGTGATCGTCTTCCTCATTAGCCGGGAGCTTCATTATTTTATTGTGTTTTTAACTTTCTAGTGGTTCCTGTGGACAGAATAATAAAGGATAGGTGCGATTATGCCTTTGCCTTTTTTAGTTTGTCCAGGTGGACCACCCTAGCTCTATTTTCGACAAGGATTTTTACATTGTTTTTGGGAAGGATTTCTATGACTTGGTGCGGACCAGTGTAATGGTCAGCGAACTTGTTTTTTCTGGGCTCCTTTAGGAGGAACACCAGATCTCCGGGTTTTAGTTGTAACAGTTTGATTTTATTATCGTAATAATACTTATATTTGTGCTTCGCCTGAGTTAGATTCTCGGCCGCGAGAGTTTGTATTTCATGGAGATTTTTACACAAGTCTAACAAGTAACCTTCGTACGTCCTGTCTGTCACGGCCTCTATCGCTGCGTAGCTCGAGGGCACTCTTGCCTCTCGGCCGAACACTAGTTCGTAAGGCGAAAACCTAGTGCTTTCGTGGATACTAGTATTGTATGAAAACATCGCTAACTCCAGCCACTCGTCCCAATCGTTCTTATCTGTGACGAACTGCTTCAGATATTCGACGAGGACGTGATGTGACCTTTCGATCGACCCATTTGACTGCGGGTGGAAAGCCGTGGTCCTGTTTTGTGTTATTCTGAATCGCTTGGTGATTGCTTTCATTAATGAGCTAGTTAGATTGGCGCCCTGATCCGTGAGGATATGACGAGGTGCGCCGTAAATGCAAATGAAATTCTTTACCAGGCCGTCAGCGATTGCCACCGAGTCAGTTTCTTTCAAAGGGATCGCTAAGGAGTATTTAGTGAGGAGATCTTGGATAGTCAATATGTATCCGTTTCCTCGTTTTGTCATGGGCAGAGGGCCCACGATGTCCATAGAGATTTTTTCAAAGGCGGCGTCGGGAGTATCTGTGATTACCATCGGTTGTTTATGCTTTATTCGCGTGAGCTTCCTCGTGGCACACTGCCAACACCTGCCTATATAGTCTTGCACCTGGCGTTTCATGTTTGGCCACGCGTAATTTTGTCTGATTCTACGATAAGTTTTAGTGACACCCTTGTGACCCCCTATCGCAGATTCATGGTTTTCCTGAATGATTCCGGCCCTAAGCTCCTCCGCCGGAGTTTGGATTATATCTTCGTAAATGGTTAACGTACAGGGACAATCACTGAGTGTGGTTTTTACCCTGTTTAAGATTTCTTTCCACGAGATATTATCTAGGAATGCTGTTCTAGCTAGTGCTATTTCTGTTAGTTCTACTTCCATGATTACGTCTAGCAGAGATCCTAGTGCTTCCTTGAATATTTCCCTATCTAGCTGCCTCTTTGCCGATTCCTTGATTGGTAAATATATGATGCTCCTATTGTCTTTCTGAACTAGCCTAGCTCTTCCTAATGTTAAATCTTCTGGTTTGTGTAACTTAAGTTTGCTGAATAAATCCTGTGCTCCGCGATCTAACGGTTCGCCTTGCTGAGAGACGAAACATACCACGTTCCCTTTATGAATTGACAGATTTTCTTTACTTCTAGTGATTTTTAATTCAGGGTCCGCGGCGAACTCGTAGGGTTGAGAGCCTGGTTCTATTATTTCGTCTGAGTCGCTTACGTCACTATCGATGTATTCGCATTCGTTACCGTGCTCGGATTCCAAATCCGAGTCTTCATCAGCTTCACTTGCCTGATTCCCTACGGGGGTGTCCTGGCCTGTTGTGTCAAGGGCCGTGTCCCTGTGTTCTAAACTTGTCGATGCCTCCGGAAGGGAGATTTTGCTGGTGTCCCTCTCGTTTACCTGCTCTATTGTTTCGGTGATGGGGTCTAACCCCGTGCTCTGGTATTGGGGCGGTTCGTTCCCGAACTGTCCTAAGGGTGAACTGTCCCGATTGTCTGTAGAGGCAGGCTCGGTGGCCTCAACGTTAGGTGTAGGCAAAGTGTATATAAATATTTTAAAAGGTTGCTTGAACACCTTGTTAATTAATTTAATTACCGTCTTCCAGGATAGTTTGTCTAGTCCACATCCTATCCTGGGCATCGCGAGTCGATAGTCCGCGTTTCTCTTACAAGTGCGCCTGAGTTGAATCAGGGCTTTCTCTAAATTTTTCAGTGTTGGTTTATCATTGCTGCGTTTTTTTGTTATTAGGTAATAGACGTATCGCCTGCCCACCTGAAGCTGAGCCACCTCGCCTACTTTGGAGTTTTGGTCTTTCAGTTCGTCTAGTCTACCAAACTTTTCCCGGAAATGCACTGCGATGCCGGCTCCCATGTGCAGGTCCTCGGCCACGCAATGCACCAGAGAGAAGTTTTCGTCCACAGTGAATAGGTCTCCCGTCACTTCAGTTGTGACTGGGGGTAGCTCGAAGATGTCCTCGTTTGTGGTGTCGATCTCGTCTGTTGTATCTAATTCTAATGTCTGTATAGTCGCGATTTCGGGGTCCAGCGGAGCTGGGTCCGAGTCGTCGACCGGGTTTCGGGAAAGAGCGTCGGCGTTCGTGTTAGCACGCCCTTCCTTATATTTTATCGTGCATTCAAACTCGGCTAGGAGGGTCTTCCACCTAATGAGTCGTGCACATGGGCTCTTATTTTTATGGAACCACGACAAGGCCTTTTGATCCGAGATCACCGTAAATTCTCTGCCGTAGAGGTACGGTCTAAAGTAATTCACGCACCAGACTACCGCTAGAAGTTCTTTTTCAAATGTGGAGTAATTTTTTTCGGCTGATGTTAAAACTCGTGATACGTACGATATCGGTAGATCCTTTCCTATCTCCCCCTGACTGAGGACACCCCCGATTGCGTAACCGGACGCGTCGGTCGTGACCAGGAAGGGTCGTTCAAAATCTGGGTACTGTAGGATTGGTTTCTCGCATAATCTGTCGCGTAAAAACTCGAAAGCTGACTGGTGTTGTTCCTTCCACTCGAAGCTTTCCCCTTTTTTCAGAAGGTTTGTAAGTGGTTTCGCGATTTTTGAGAAACCCGGTATGAACCGCCTGTAATATCCAGCTAGCCCTAAAAACTGCTTGATGTTTTTCGCGTTTTTGGGAATTGGAAATTTTTTCACGGACTCTATTTTCTTGGGGTCCGGTTCTACACCTGAATCGCTGATCACGTGACCTAAATAGGTTACTTCGTGCCTGAGGAACTCACACTTGTCTGGTTGTAAGGCTAAATTCGCTTTTCGTAATTTGCTCATTAAACGAGTGACCTTGCGCTCATGTTCCTCCAATGTAGACGCGTATATTACTATGTCATCCAGGTATACGAACAGCTCTATACCCTGTGATCCTAACAACACTTGGTCCATTAGTCTCTGGAAAGTAGCTGGCGCATTCTTTAGCCCGAATGGCATACGCGTGAATTCGTAATGCCCGTGCGGTGTCGAGAAGGCGGTTTTAGGAGCGTCCCTCTCGTCCATTTGTATTTGGTGAAAGCCCGACGCTAAGTCGAATACCGAGAAATAACGGGCATTCCCTAGCTGGTCAAGGATTTCTGTTATATTAGGTAATGGATAAGCGTCACCTATCGTTTTTTCGTTTAGTTTACGATAATCTATCACGATTCGCCATCTTTTATTTCCCTTTGAATCGGCCTTTTTTGGCACGATCCATAACGGTGAACTGTAGGGTGACACGGATGGTTTAATGACGCCATTTTCTTCCATCTCGGTCACTTGCCTAGTTATTTCGTCCTTGTGGACTGGCGGGAATCTATATTGCTTCGTGTGCACCGGCAAATCGTCTGTTGTAGTTATTCTATGCTTCGCGACGCTTGTGCATCTGAGTTTATCGTCCGGCAGATGAAAGACATCTGCATTCTCCTGAACTATTCTGGCTACACTTTCCTTTTCCTCAACATTAAGATGATCTAACCTTAGCAATTTCGTGATAGTTTCGGAGCGTCTGGTTAGGTTCTCGTCGGAGTTAGTGACGTCTGCTATTGAACATTTATTTATCGTAACACGTTCGGTTTTTCCTAATGGTATGGCTTCGCTCGTATCTAGTAATTCTACGGTGGGGACTGGTATGAATTTGTCCTCTTCTGTTGTATTTACCGCGCGGATGGTTGCCCTGCCTCCGTTATCCCTAACGATAGCATTTCCTATATAAACTCCTTCGCAGCTATCGAGAAGGGGTACGTATCCCTCCTTGATACTGTCCTTGCTAATTTTTATTGTCTTTGCTACTTTCGCGGATCTCGTCTTTAATAACTCTACCGATTATTTGCTTGAATTCGGCTTTACAAAATCAATTTTAAACGAATCCCACCGCTGCCACCATAAATTTTATTACTGTGACGTCCCAGACGCACTAATCAACAAAAAAAACAATTCTTAATGCCGACGTACGCGGAGCGACACTGCAATAACGGAGCCCTGTTTTATTTGAGGGACCCGGGCCCCCGCTATGGATTAGATTCGTCAAAAGGTGTGAATAAAGGGGTAACGTAATGAGCGTCTTACCTTAATCAAGGAAGATGACTTCTGGCTCGGAATCCAAATCGATGACTTCCGGTTCTTCCACCCAGTCGTATACGCACGGTACCGGGAACAGCTTCCTCCTGGTGTCTACCTGCTCGTATAATAGTCCCTCGCTGACTCGCGTAATTGTCTGAATTACTTGCCGTTCTACCCCGTGAGATGAGAACCCTAGGTTGCTCGGAGGTGCTCGAAGAGAAGGTGCCCGATTCTTCGTTGCTGCTGGATCGCGTAAAGATCGGAAGGATCTCTGATGGATTTCGAATGCGGTTGATTTTAGCTAATGCCGCTTGCTTTTTGGCTCGAAGTCGACGGCCTGCGCGATGTCTACTCTTACGGCTTTGGCGCTTACTCGACTTTGACATCTACCGAATGGAGAAAAGGGGTATAGGAATTAATTAACTTGGAAAAGCTAGTTTTTCAAGCTTAATTAAGTCAGCGTCTCCGCTAACAACCAGAGTTAAATGTGGGTAAAGGGAATTACCTTGGAATATCACTGACTCTAGTTTTAGGTTCAAGAAATGAGAACTCGATGAAATAAATCTTTGTGTTTGGTATATTGTTACAATGAATTCGAAAAAGGTACAATGTTTAATATTCTAATCGCGTATGTTAAGAATTTACGTTTAAACAGAGCGCTTAAGCTATAGCGAATGTGTCTAAGTTCTAGACGTGCAAGCTAACTGTGTAACTCGTAGAGATTTATAAGAACTCGACTGGTCTGCTTGAAGCGCGGATGAGAAGACATGTCTGGGGTGCGAAGCGTCGACCGTCTCAGCTCTCCAGTGTCCTGGTGCGCATGCGCGGGGCGGTGGTGCGCGCGCCGCTGGCCTGCCTCAACGCGCTCGGCGTCACGTAGGCGCGCGTGACGTCAGGGCTTTGGAATGCGGCCCTTTGTTGGCGGAGTCCCGTTAGGTCCGACCTGTTGCTGCCTGCCTGCGTGCACGTGTTCGGGGTCCGGCGCCGACTTGTCGCTGCCTGCCTGCTTGCACGTGGTGAGCCTGACGTCATGCTGCGAGGGTTGTCTTGTTTTATTGCCCTGTTGTAAACCGGTCCCTGGCTAAATGCTGGTCTGGCTTCGCTCTCTTTTATGACGGTCGAGTAAACAGGTTTTTCCCACTCGACCCTTGGCCTTTGTTCTGCGTTGGCGTCGGTCCGTCGGCCTGGGCTGGAATTGTTCGGCTCAGTTTCTCCTCGGGTATCGGATCGCCACGTCGATGTTTTCTGCCTTAAGTGTTCGGTGCTTGACGGATTTATTGCTTCCGTCTGTTTATTGTATCGGAGTTTCAAGAAGGTTTAGTCTAGTGCAATCTTAACTATGCAAGATCTTATCTTTATTACGGTGAACGCTCAGCGGGTGTTTATGCTTGGGTTCGCCTATGAACCTTTGTTTAAGTGATTCGAGACCCGCTGGCCGCTCTGGTTACAGTTGTTTATTTATTCTAGGAAAATAGGTATTTCTAAGAAGTGCACGTGGTCGAGTGCTGATCGTGCAAAATGTCACGTAGGCCTGCTGAAGGCATACCGTGAGTGTAGGGATAAGGTTTCCCTTTTGTGCATCGATGACGTGTACCTCTTTGTATAATATACATTATATAATATTCGCGGGTAAGTTCCTGCGATCATTTATTATATCTTATTTATTTTATTGTTTATACATTCTTAATAGCGCGATGCGCGTGTATTTCTAATAGTGTAGTATATGACGATCGGGCGAGTCAAGATGGCGGCCTCTTAGCACGACTGTGAATACGGCTTGTTGCCTGGTGCTTCCTGCCGGGTACGCCATGTTGCCTTGCTCCTCGCTTATGGTATATTATCATGTACTCCTAAAGTTTAGGTATATTACAAGTATATCTTATTCTATAGTAGCATACTCGAGGTAAGAGAGCAACAGTTTTAGTATGGTAATAGGAAAAATATATGTATAGGGTAGACGTTCTTCCGGGGACGTCACATTTTAGGACTTTTCTGTCTTGACGCATTGGTATAACATCAATAACTGCATTAGATGAGCTGAATTTTTCCTCCATGAATTCATTTATCTGGTGTATGAGGTTAGGTTCACGCCAGTTGTGATTCTCGGCTATAATATTGAGCCGCTTTGCAGCTTTTTCTTGTTGGCTAACCAAGTCCTCCAGCTTATGGAGTCTGGCCTTATTGACTTCAGCTTCTGAGGAAGGATTTGTGGTGGACAGCGAGATGTTCCCGGACTTGAGTGCTTCAAGCTCCTTCTCGAGTTTGTCTTGCCTTTTTGAGATGTTATCAATCCGTCCCAACAATGTTTTTTCGCTCTTCAGGAAGTCGTCTCTGATGGCTTGGATAGCATTTTGATTTTCGCGCTGACTGTTCTTGATCTGCTCTTTGAGAGCTTCAGTATTGTTGTTAGCCTGTGACTGCATCTGCGCAATTTGGTCTGTTAACCTCCCTAGAAGGGCTGAGATGGGGTGAGCTACACCAGTGTTGCTCAAATCGGACATCATCGCGTCAGGATTTGACACAAGAGAAGCGGAGTTGGAAGCTTGGTTAAACATCTTTTTGGCAGCTTGTGTTGTTTCTTCTGAATCGGATGGTGAGTCGTCGGGGTCTCTATCATCAATGGTCCTTTTCCTGTTAAGATAATCTTCAATGTCACCAAGTGAGGCGGCTTTTTCTCGAGTAAAAGTGAATGCTTTGATTGGAGCCCCGGGTTTCTTGGAGCTGGTAGGTGAGTTGGTGGGATTGTGAACAACACCGTCTGGTTTCGGGCTGTTGTTTACCATATTTGTGGGTTAAGGACTACCGCCTGGCCGCACGAGGACCAACCCGGGACTGGCATTTATTTATCTGGATTAGTTTAAGAGCCTGAATCTCGATCACACTAATTTGCAGGTTAAGATTTAAAAGCAGATAGTTTATATTAGAGTCTGTTTATACGCCCTGATCAGAAACCTAACCTTAAAGAGTTGGCATCTCGGGCTTTATTTAAAATTCTAGTTGATTTGACGCGAACTTTTGTACTTTTGTGTTTAAAACACTTTTTGCTGCGTTACAATTCAATAAAAAGCAGTTCGGCACTGGTAGGATTTTTAGTTGTTTTTAAAACTTTTTATTTTATTCACAACATAAATAAACACGAGGTTACTCAAGCAGCGCTACAGTGGCTCCCCCTCATAATCTGTCACTACTGTAAATTTTCTACCATGTAAATAATGCCGAAAATGCCTAATAGCATTCACAACAGCAAGTGTTTCCAATTCATACGAATGATATCGCGACTCTATTTCTATAGTTCTTTTGCTAAAATAAGCTACAACATGGGCCTTTCCACCAACTTTTTGGATGAAAATTGCACCGTAACCAACTGAGCTAGTATCTGTATGTAATTCTATAGTAAAATTTGGATCAAAAATCATTAAAAGAGGAGAACTCGTCAGGTGAGAAACAATTTTTGTTCGAATTTCCTCAAATTCAGGTTTCCAATCAATCCTACCCTTTCCATTGGTAAGTTTATACAAAGGACAAACAAGTTTAGGAAACCCTTTTATGAATTGCCGAAAATACGAGGCAAGTCCAATAAATTGTCTAAGTTGAGTAACAGTTTGAGGAGGTGGGAGTGCAGTCAACGCGATAACTTTGCGAGGATTTGGTCGAATTTCTCCTACCGAAACTTGATAACCAAGAAATTCTATTTTCGTTTTCAAAAATGAACATTTCTTTAGATTGACTGAAAATCCAGCTTTAGTCAAGGCCTCTAAAACAACTTCTAATTTTCGAATACCCTCAATAATTGTTTCTGATGGGATGAGAATATCATCCATATAACAAATAATAGACGTATTCACTAGATCTCCCAGAGCTTTGTTAATTGCTCGCTGAAAAACAGAAAGTGCATTTTTCAAACCAAAAGGCATTGCTAAATATTCGTACTGCCCGTCAGGAGTAACAAAAGCAGTCCGTTCAATAGAATCTGGGTAAATAGGAATTTGGTGAAAACCGCTAGCCATATCAAGAGATGTAAAATAATGAGCACCTCCTAGTCTATCTATCTGATCAGCAATAAGCGGTAACGGATATTTATCAGCCACCGTATTATTGTTAAGCTCCCGATAATCAACACACATTCGATCAGAACCGTCTTTTTTTTTAACTAAAATAATGGGACTAGCAAAAGGAGAACAACTGGGTCTGATGACATTCCCCTCTTGTAATTCCTTGATTTTATCTCGCACTATTTGACGTTCAACAGTCGAAAGACGATAAGGTCGTCTTTGCACGGTTCGGTTAGGATCTAGCAAACGAATTTCAAGTTGTCCGGTCGTTACTCTAGATTTAGGTGTTCCTATGACGAAAGTTGAACGAAATTTGTTTAAAACATCAACCAAGAGACGTTTGTCAAGTTCAGAAACGTCTGTTTTTATTTCGTCAAAATTAAATGAATGATAATCTACTTCACAAACTTTAACCCTCGGAATTCTTTTTAGAACTAAACTGTCAACTGTCATTTCTATTCAGTAACCAAGAGATAATATTTCTCTTCCAACAAGAAATTCAGTACTAAGAAAATTATCATGAATCACATGAAATAAAATTTCCAGGCAATGATCATTTATAGTCACTTGTGCCAAGATTTGAATGACACTTTGAATACTGTAAGGACCGATAAGAATGACTACAAAGTTCTGACGTTTTCCTGGAAATTTTTTAGCAATGCTTTCTTTAATCAGAGAGCATTCAGCACCGGAATCAAAACAAAATGAAAACTTCTCACCGGAATGTAGTAACTCGCCAAAAGTCGGTTGAATAGAACACGAATTAACACGACGCTGCATTTGACCTTGAGCAAGGGTATTTTGTCCAGATCCAGAAGACTTCTTGCAGCTTGTAGAAACATGTCCAACTTCTCCACATTTGAAGCACGTCACAAAAGATTTCACAGCGGTGGAGGGTATTTTCTTTGAAAGATTTCCAAAGTTGTCCGGGATAGTGCTCAATGAACGACTTCGACATTCCGATATTTTGTGTCCAAATTTTCCACAGTAAAAGCATTTTAATGAAGATACATAAGTTCTCAGTCGTTTGGAATCGAACGATGAGCCCTCTCTGGCTTGAGAAAAAGGAAAAGCTCTTTTTCGGTAATCAACGGCCATAAGTTCTTGTTGTAACTTCGTTCGAGAACTTATTTCCGTAGTAAGAGCCAAACGTTTTAAACGTGGATCCAACTGAGCCACGTGAGAAAGAACAATCGAAACAGCAATTTCTTCGGAATTCATCAGTTGTAGTCGTGGAATAAGAACACTTAAAACTCGACTTGAATATGCAGCGATATTTTCATCTCCATTTGGCTGTCCCGAATATAACGAAAGTAACGTCGCCGCGGGAGTTTCAATAATTTCATATCGCGCGAGAAAAATGTTTTTAAATTGTTCCCAAGTCATTCCGTTAAAGCTGATTTGAGGAAACCAAGATGCAGCTTATCCTTTCATAGCTTTACTCAACGCATTTACTAACTTGCTCCCTTGAAGTTCCTGTTCTTGCATACACAAGCTAGCTATCGAGCACCAAGCTTGTGCATCGATATTTTGCTCATCCGGATTGAATAGCGGAAAAGTAACTTCATGATAAGAATCAGCAGTTGGACTTTGCATTTTTCGAATTAACTCTATCATATTTTTTATTTTGATTCTCAAACAAAATTTGCCAACGATCTTCCGAAGTATCAGAATTGCGTTGAGGAGTCTCGGACGGTAATTCTGAAATGGATGGTTCCGCGTCCCTTCGGTATCCCACTTCTGATGTCGAAGAATGGCCAGATAACACTCGCGAACTTTGTATTTTGCGTGTGGGACGCATGATAAACCACCTTTTTATTCTTTTACAAGATAAAAACGGAACTTAACTTATTGAACAAAGCTTTTTAAAATTCAACGTTTATAACAAGATCCAAAATGCTCAATGTTTATTCTGTTATTGATCTTTGCCGTAGTTTCTCTGGAGACCGAATAGAAGAAAGCGGTGATAATCCTCCTCGTTATTCATTTCATTATCCTTGACATATATATCTATACGTATATAAATATATTAGGCTGATTCAAAAAAAACGGCTAATTTTTTTTTTTAAATCCTCACATAAAAACTTCCGAGAAGGTGTGAAAAGACGCCTGTCAAAAGCAGAGCCCTTAATATTATTGTTAAGTGGTCGCGCATCGGGAATTTCTATTTCCCGTTTAAATAACACAGGAATAAATTTTTTTAAATTTTGCAATTTCGTATTTGTGCAACGGCTCATTGAATTAGCGGACCAAAGCATATTTTTGTAGGAAATTTGACGCTCTACAAAAAAAGTCCTTACAAAGTTTTCGATAGTCACACTCCTTCAAAAGTTATTCGAGGTCAAAATTGAACTTACAAAAAAATTCAATGTTTTTTTTTTTCGATGATACTATGAATCTTTTCTCATTATTATGTTATAAAAATATATTTAATAAATATATCTTACTATAATTGGGCTTTTTCAATCATTAATTTTCCCATCGAGTCAATATAAAGTTACCTTACAAAAACGCGATGTTAAATAATAAACATGTTATCATGGAGAATCCATAACTGGATGCACTTGACTATTTAAAAACGTAATTGTGCCGAAATCTATCCTCTTTATAACAAAATAATGAGAAAAGATTCATAGTATCATCGAAAAAAAAAAACATTGAATTTGTTTGTAAGTTCAACTTTGACCTCGAATAACTTTTGAAGGAGTGTGACTATCGAAAACTATGTAAGGACTTTTTTTTGTAGAGAGTCAAATTTCCTACAAGAACCTGCTTTGGTCCGCTAATTCAATAAGCCGTTGCAAAAATACGAAATTGCAAAATTTTAAAAAATTTATTCCTGTGTTATTTAAACGGAAAATAGAAATTCCCGATGCGCGACCTCTTAATAATAATATTGAGGGCTCTGCCTTTTACAGGCGTCTTTTCACACTTTCTCGGAAGTTTTTATGTGAGGATTTTGAAAAAAAAAATTAGCCGTTTTTTTGGAATCAGCCTAATATATATACATATACATTAATACATTATACATGACTATAATTAAATATAAATACATTTGTTTATATATATATCATACATTAATATGACTGAATATAAATGAAGGTAATAAAGTTCAATAATTTAATGAAATAAGAAAATAATTAATTCAAATAAATTATTTTTCTTAAATTGAAGAATAATCAATTTTCAAAAATTGAAAATATAAAATTAAATAAATAATCATTTATTTGTCTGTACGTTTTCTTTGAACCTGATGATAAGTTTTAATCCATTGTATAAATGTTTCAAATTACAATTCATGAACTCAATTGAATGGCATTTGCTTAATGAATAATATTTTTATTTTAATTAATATGTGAGCAGATAATTAAAAAATATATAGGATTTTTTTAATAATTATATTTATATTCAATGAATTTAATAATTGTGAAAAAAATTTTTTTTTTCAATTTCTCTTTTTTTAAAAGTAACGTCAAAATGATAATATTTATATATACATATTATACATTAATATAATTAAATATAAATACATTTATTTATATATATATATTATACATTAGTATGATTGAATATAATTGGAGGTAATTAAGTTGAATAATTTAATAAAATAAGAAAATAATTAATTTGATCAAATTATTTTTCTTAAATTGAAGAATAATTAATTTTCACGAATTAAAAATATGAAATTAAATAAATAATCATGTAACTATCTGTATGTTTTCTTTAAACCTCATAATAAGTTCTAATCCAAAATATAAATGTTCCAAATTACAATTCATAAAGTAAATTAAATGGCATTTTCTTAATGAATAATATTTTTCTTTTAATTAATATGTAAACAAATAATTCAAAAATATGTATGATTTTTTTAATAATTATATTTATATTTAATCAATTTAATTAATGTGAAAAATTTTTTTTTCGAAAATTTCTCTTTTTTTAAAAGTAAATTGAAAATTATAATATATATATATTAGGCTGATTAAAAAAAAACGGCTAATTTTTTTTTTAAATCCTCACATAAAAACTTCCGAGAAGGTGTGAAAAGACGCCTGTCAAAAGCAGAGCCCTTAATATTATTATTAAGAGGTCGCGCATCGGGAATTTCTATTTTCCGTTTAAATAACACAGGAATAAATATTTTTAAAATTTGCAATTTCGTATTTTTGCAACGGCTTATTAAATTAGCGGACCAAAGCACGTTCTTGTAGGAAATTTGACGCTCTACAAAAAAAGTCCTTACAAAGTTTTCGATAGTCACACTCCTTCAAAAGTTATTCGAGGTCAAAGTTGAATTTACAAAAAAATTCAATGTTTTTTTTTTTCGATGATACTATGAATCTTTTCTCATTATTTTGTTATAAAGAGGATAGATTCCGGAACAATTACATTTTTGAATAGTCAAGTGCATCAGTTATGGATTCTCCATGATAACATGTTTATTATTAACCATCGCATTTTTGTAAGGTAACTTTATATTGACTCGATGGGAAAATTAATGATTGAAAAAGCCCAATTACAGTAAGATATATTTATTAAATATATCTTCATAACAAAATAATGAGAAAAGATTCATAGTATCATCGAAAAAAAAAACATTGAATTTTTTTGTAAGTTCAACTTTGACCTCGAATAACTTTTGAAGAAGTGTGACTATCGAAAACAAGTTAAATAATTTAATAAAATAAAAAATGATTTATTTAAATAAATTATTTTTCTTAAATTAAAGAATAATTAATTTTTAAAAAATTAAAAATATGAAATTAAATAAATAACCATTTATCTATCTAACACCCTGCCGACCATCTTCAGGAATATTTCTATAATAATTACCAAAAAGAATGTTTCAAAAAACAATTCTGAATTGAAAGCAGTGAAGTACGTTTATGAGTATAGTTGTTGTTGTACAACATTTATTGCACTTATACTCTTATCTCTCGTGATCCCACCATTAAAATTCAAAAACAAGTCGATGATATGATAAGCCTGTGGCAACAGAAAAAATTTATAGATTCCAACTCGGCAAAAAATCTCAAAACGTGCAACTCTTTGCCTCCTAAAACATATTTCCTACCAAAAATTCATAAGAACAATGTACCTCTCAGACCAATTGTTTGTAACATTAACTCTCCCACTTTCAAAATTTCAAGATTTTGTTCTAGTGTACTCTCTAACATAACAGGTACATCCAACTATCACATCAATGACACTTGGTCTTTTGTAAACCAAATTAGAAATACACCAATCCCTCGAGAACACCTGTTATACTTCTCGCAATAATTAAGGAAACAACAAAATTTTCGAAATTTTTTGGTGATTTTCAACAGGCTGTATTTCAGTGAAAAATGGTCGTACAAGAAATAAAAGAACAAAGCTTTTAAAGCTTAAGGACTCTAGTTTTTGAATTTTTTGATTAACAGTTTTTCGGAGCACTATCAGCCATGCAATCCTTGGATAAAGCACGAAGAAAAAATTTTCAAAATTTTTTACATATTTTTTTTCGCTCTACGGGCATGGAAAAATTTTTTCGAGCCAAACCAATGAACAGGTCGCATAGCCTGTTCATTTAGCTTCCAGATGCTTTTTTTTAAACCTCGATATGACCATTTGTCTCCGAGATATCGAATTTTGAATGCCAAAGGATCCTTTTTCACTCAACTGCCAGTATCTCCAGAACTACTGGTCGCCTAGCGAGCCGAAGGGCAGTTTCTTTTTCTGCAGAAAATTTCCTACAAAAATCTGTCATCGTTGATGTCAAAAAAAATTTTTTTCCACCTGTAGCGTTAACGTGAAAAAAGAGCAAAAAAATGCCATTTTGCCTTTTTTTGGATAATCGACTGTATCTTCGTCAATATTGGGGGGAAAGCTTAGGTTAGAAGAAAATTTTACAGCCTAATGTATCCCGAAGGTCCCCCTAAATCGGTATATCGATCGGTTCAGCGGTTTTCCTGGACCGATTGATTGAAATTTTGAAAAAATGAAGGAAACAAGGTTTTTGTTTCTTAAGGAACCTTGTTCTCTTGATTTTTTCAAAATTTCAATCAATCGGTCGAGGAAAACCGCTAAACCGATCGATCTACCGATTTAGAGGGACCTTTGGGGTACATTAGGCTGCAAAATTTTCTTCTAACCTAAGCTTTCCCCCCAATATTGACGAAGATACAGTCGATTATCCAAAAAAAGGCAAAATCGCATTTTTTTTCTCTTTTTTCACGTTAACGCTACAGGTGGAAAAAAATTTTTTTTGACATCAACCATGACAGATTTTTGTAGAAAATTTTCTGCAGAAAAAGAAACTGCCCTTCGGCTCGCTAGGCGACCAGTAGTTCTAGAGATATCGGCAGTTGAGTGAAAAAGAATCCTTTGGCATTCAAAATTCGATATCTCGAAGACAAATGGTCGTATCAAGATTTGAAAAAAAGCATCTTGAGGCTGAATAAACAGGCTATGCGACCTATTCATTGGTTTAGCTTGGAAAAATTTTTCCATGCTTGTAGAGCGAAAAAAAAATGTAAAAATTTTGAAAATTTTTTTTTCGTGCTTTATCCAAGGATTGCATGGCTAATAGTGCTTTGAAAAATTTTGAATCAAACAACTCAAAGACTAGAGTCTTCAAGCTTCAAAAGCTTTGTTTTTTTATTTCTTGTACGACCATTTTTCACTGAAATACAGTCTGTTGATCACCAAAAAATTTCGAAAATTTTGTTGTTCCCTTAATTTTTGCGGGAAGTGTATATACATATATGTATATGTATATATATATATATATATATATATATATAATATAATTTTGAATTGACTTTTGAGAAAAAAGAAATTTTTGGAAAAAAAATTTTTTTTACAATAATGAAATTCACTGAAAATAAATATAACTATTGAGAAGATCCTGAATATTTTCTAATTATTTGCTCACATATCAATTGAAACAAAAATATTATTCATATGGAAAAAAAATTTATTTAATCAATTATTTCCTTTTTTCATTAAATTATTTGACATAATTACCATCATCTATATTCAATTATATCAATGCATAATATACATATATATACATATACACATAAATAATAATATACATATATATATATATATATATATTATAATTTTGAATTAACTTCTAAAAAAAAAAAAGGAATTTTTGAGATAAAAATTTTTTTTTCGATAAATAAATTCATTAAAAATGAATATCATTATCAAGAAGATCCTGTATGTTCTTTAATTATTTACTCACATATTAATTGGAATAAAAATATTATTTATTAGGAAAAACAATTGATTTCAATCAACCATTTCCTTTTTTTGTTAAATTATTTGACTCGATTATCTCCATTTATATTCAATTATATTAATGTATAATATATATATAAATAAATGTATTTATATTTAATTATATTATTGCATAAAATTGAATTATATACATACATATAAATATTATGATTTTTAATTTACTTTTAAAAAAAGAGAAATTTGAAAAAAAAAACTTTTTCACAGTAATTAAGGTCATTAAAAATGAATATGATTATTCAAAAAATCCTATGTATTTTTTAATTATTTGCTCACATATTAATTGAAATATAAATATCATGCGTTAGGAAAGAAAATTTATTTAAATCAATTATTTCCTCATTCTATTAAATTATTTAACTTAATTACCTCCATTTATATTCAATCATATTAACGTATAATATTCAAAAATATACATATATACATATTATGATTTTTGATTCACTTTTAAAAAAAGAGAAATTTGAAAAAAAAAAAGTTCTTTACCATAATTAAATTCATTAAAAATAAATATAATTATTCAAGAAATCCTATGTATTTTTCAATTATTTGCTTACATACTAACTGAAACATAAATATTATCCGTTAAGAGAAACAATTTATTTAAATCAATCATTTGCTTATTTTATTAAATTATTCAACTGAATTACCTCCATTCATATTCAATTATATTAATGGATAATATACATATATATACATATATACATATACAATAATATACATATATATATATATATATAATTTTGAATTGACCCTTAAAAAAAGAGAAATTTTTGAAAAAAATAATTTATTTGATCAATTATTTCCTTTTTTTATCAAATTATTTGGCATAATTACCTCCATTCATATTTAATTATATTAATGTGTAATATATATACAAATAAATGTATTTTTATTTAATTATAATCATGTATAATATACAAATATATATATACATATTATGATTTTGAATTCACTTTTAGAAAAAGAGAAATTTGAAAAAAAAAAATTTTCAATATAATTAAATTTATTAAAAATATATATAATTATTCAAAAAATCCTATGTATTTCCTCATTATTTGCTCACATATTAATTAAAATATAAATATCATCCGTTGAGAAAAATAATTTATTCAAATCAATTATTTCCTCATTCTATTGAATTATTTAACTTAATTGCCTCCGGTTATATTTAATTATATTAATGTATAATATATATACAAATGAATGTATTTATATTTGATTATATTATTGTATAATATACAAATATATATATATATACATATATATATATATATATATATATATATATATATATATATATATATATATATATTATGATTTTTAATTTACTTTTAGAATAAGAGAAATTTGGAAGAAAAAAATTTTTTTACAATGATTAGATTCATCAAAAATAAATATGATTATTCAAAAAATCCTACGTATTCTTTAATTATTTGCTTACATATTGATTAAGATATGAATATTATCCGTTAGGGAAAAATAATTTATTCAAATCAATTATTTCCTTATTTTATTAAATTATTTAACTTAATTACCTCCATTTATATATCATTATATCAATGTATAATATATATATATATATTAGGGTGGTCCTTATTTGGGGTGCTGATGAATTTCGACAAGTGCGCCCCCTAGACACGTTCGAAATAAATGAAAAAAAAAATGTGTGCGAAAACGGAGCGCTGTAGTCTAATTAGAAGACGTGCCTCTAAGCTCGTTTTGTTTTTCATTTGAATAACATGGAATTTTTAGACTACTTCAATCATTATGTTTTAAAAAATTCTTTTCTCACATAAATCTGTTGTTCATGGGTACAACTACGCGTGTATTTTTCCACAAGTCGCTATCACAAACTTTACGCCCCCCCATCCCCCTGATATTATACACGACGGCAAATTGATCAACGTGAGACTACCTCTTTTTAGCCGCTTGGTGCTTGACAGTATTTCACCAATTGAAAGGCAGTCTTATCTATGTCATAAGTTTGTAAAAAAAAATAATTGTACATGTGGGAAAAAATATGTATTTCAATTAGTGTATTTCAAAACACATCGTTTATACTTTATACTCTTTAAAAAGTAATAATTGAAATTAAAATGTTTTGATCGCCGTCTGTTTTTTTGGATCAGGAAAGATTTGACGATATTCCGAGATCCATGAACAACAGATTTATGTGAAAAAAGAATTTTTTGCGTTCATGGGGACAACTCAAAAACATAATGACTGAAGCAGTCCGAAAATCCCATGTTATTCAAATGAAAAACAAAACGAGCTTATAGGCACGTCTTCTAATTGGACTACAGCGCTCCGTTTTCGCACACATTTTTTTAAATTTATTTCAAACGTGTCTAGGGGACGCACTTATCGAAATTCGTCAACACCCCAAATAAGGACCACCCTAATATATATACATGTATACATATATAATAATATACATATGTATATATATAAATATATATATATATATATATACATATATATATATATATATATATATATATATATATATATATATATATATATATATATATATAGTATAATTTTGAATTGACTCCTAAGAAAAAAACAAATTTTTGAAAATAAAATTTTTTTCTCGATAATTAAATTCATCGAAAATAAATATAATTATTGAAAAGATCATGTGTGTTTTTCAATTATTTACTAACATATTAATTGGAATAAAAATATTATTTGATAGAAAAAACAATTTATTTCAATCAACTATTTCGTTTTTTTATTAAATTTTTCGACTTGATTATCTCTATTTATATTAAATTATGATAATGTATAATATATATATTAGGGTGTCCCAAAAAAACCGACTATTTTTTTTTTTTTCGAAGAGCATTGAAAAATCGTCAGAGTATCTCTAGAAAATGACCCTGTGAAAATATAAGCTCTTAATAATAATATTCAGAGGTGGCGATTTGTAATTTTCTATTTCCCATTTAAATAACATGGGAAAATTTTTTTTTGAACTTTGGAATTTTGTGATGGGATAACGAGCTACTTCATAAGTATGACAAAATCAGGTCTTATAAGAAATTTGATGCTCTACAAAAAAGGTCTGATTGACATTTTGCGTAAATCCAGCCGTTTCAAAAATATCGAGCCTTAAGCTTCGGACTGTTTAAAATTATGCTTTTTATTTCGTAAATACAACAAAAATTAATTTATATGTATTATAAACCCAGAATTATCAACTGAACAATAAATATATGCATATATTTGACGGAATGCAGATCCGAAATTATTAATAAAAATATTAATAAATTCGTAAATACAACAAAAATTAATTTATATTATTAATATTATTATTAATAAATTCGTAAATACAACAAAAATTAATTTATATTATTAATATTTTTATTAATAATTTCGGATCTGCATTCCGTCAAATATATGCATATATTTATTGTTCAGTTGATAATTCTGGGTTTATAATACATATAAATTAATTTTTGTTGTATTTACGAAAAAAAAGCATAATTTTAAACAGTCCGAAGCTTAAGGCTCGATATTTTTGAAACGGCTGGATTTACGCAAAATGTCAATCAGACCTTTTTTGTAGGGCATCAAATTGCCTATAAGACCTGATTTTGTCATACTTATGAGGTAGCTCGTTATCCAATCACAAAATTCCAAAGTTCAAAAATAAATTTTCCCATGTTAATTAAATGGGAAATAGAAAATTACAAATCGCCACCTCTAAATATTAATATTAAGAGCTTATATTTTCACAGGGTCATTTTCTAGAGATACTCTGACGATTTTTCAATGTTCTTTGAAAAAAAAAAAATAGTCGGTTTTTTTGGGACACTCTAATATATATTGTAACCAATATTTTGAGGGTAATATCGATATAACGATAATTGGTTACCCTACGGCGCAGTCGCTAACCTAAATAATTAGATAGAGAGAGATACTAAGGGAGAAAGATACGATTGTTGGGCGCCAGACGCACATGCGTCAAAAATAGATAATTAGAGAAAAAGACAAAGATAAAGGTAAAGGTAATAGATAAAGGTAAGGTCAGGTTCTACGACGGTTTTGCACAGTTCGCTCAGAGAGACATGATAATGGTAGAGGGGCGGAGTCGAATCCAATAGATAAAATAAGAAACAGGTGAAGCAGGAATAATATCAAATATATTAAACAAGAAGCGATAAGTTTACTGACAAGCAAGTAGCTGAAGAGTTGGCGATACAAGTACGATAAATGCGATAATTAACAATAGTTACAGCCAGAGAAAGGTTAAGCGAGAGAGTTAACAATTAACGGAACGTTTTCCGAATAAGCGGGAAATATGCGTAAGCTCGCGATACTAAAGGTAATGATTAACACGGTTTTGAGATAGATAGGCAGAACAGAAAAGATACACTGTACTTAAATTAAGCGGTGAGTAAATAAATCATAAAATATGAGAAGCGATCATAAACACATGCGAAATACAACAATTGTAATAGTTATCACATTACCAGAATGATCAGAAATAGGCAGACAGGGAATTATGTGTTACAAGGCAAATTCAAGCGACAGGTCAAATAGAAAATTATCATAAAATATAGAGAATAAAAGATAATACGTAGTCTATAGTTTGCGGTAAGTGCGAGAGAAAGATAGATAATATTCGGTACGATAAAAGGCAATTCAAGATAAGACAAACGATATTCAAGATAATCAATATGCCACGTACGGCAAACCAAATAGACTACGGACAACTACGATCAGCGATATAAGCGAAGAAAATAGTGAAAAAGATGTTATGCGATACGGCACAATACTCCAATGTCAAATGAACGACGAACGGGACCGCGCAGCGATATAAGATCGCTTCCGCGGTACACTCACTAAGATACGATAATCAACGATAATAGGTAAAGAGACAGATAGAAACTAATCAGAGAAAATATAACAAAATAGCAATGCTCAGTAGCTAAGGTAAAAATTGATCCTTCAACGGAACGCGCTGCGAGACAGCGATATTAGACATTCAAATATTCTAAAAGAGAAAGATAATAAGATAAAGCGATAGTCACTACAATGCGTAAGTAATAGTCAACCAGTCGCGAAGTTACTTGCAATAAGACAGAGAAAGGGACAAGATAAGAGATAAAAGAAAATAAGGTACGAGCCCAGGTGGCTCAAGCAGACCAACTGCAAGGTAAAGAGAAAAGATACGAGCCCAATTGGCTCAAGCAGACCAACTGCAAGGTAAAGAGAGAAAGAGATAAAGGTAAAGGTACGATATATTGCAAGTAATCTCGTGGCTTCGCAAAATAGAAAAGGAACCTCACTTACGTAAAAGAAGATCTAACAGGTGCGAGAGAATGCGATACGATAGCGGTAATCAAAGCGATAATGGGAACACTGGTACAATTAACAAAAGCTGAAGGTCGGATTAATAAAGGCGCTATCAACGAAACTGGAAGTCGAGTTACAAAAAGGCACGTCTGCTATGATTGGTAACTGAACGTAGAGTGACGAGATGAGCGATGATCCTGATTTTCGTCGAGCTGCTGTCACGTGATTCTTCCTAAAATTTGCGGTATTCTAATTGGACCAGCAGGTCGCGTGGCCTGGTCCATGGGTAGGCGGCGATAATCCCTCGCCGCTTGTTTTCCTTCTCCCTCGACGACAGGTATCGAGGTATCGGGACGTCGGAAGGTGGTTAGAGATGTTTTCCTTCAGCTGTGCGGTATCGTTGGTGAGAGGGGGGGGTCGTACTGCTCGTGTGTTGCGATAATGAGGTGTGCGGCAATGTTACGTCACCGGTCCTTTGGACTTGCGACCGACTGTAACTCACTCCTTGCTTTACTGGTACTCCCCGTTGTAGCTATTTCGTCGGCGCTGCATCCCGGCCCTCGCTCATCGAAGCCCCCATGCCGGAACGATCTGGTGGTGATGGCCCTCAACCCGGATCCCCACACTAGATCCACCAGATCCACGTGGTCAGCATATCATTAGCCTATTCCACGCCGCAGTCCTTCGATAAGACGGTTCGTAAAGAGAAAACCGTCTTCTATTGGATAGTCAACGACTTAGTAGATGTTAGGGTCGGTTCAGCTCCAGGCTGATAAGTATCGTCGACGGGAGGCTTCGTTGTGTTTTTGACGCACAGCCCTGTACGCCGCCTGACGATGCATCCGAGCGGTAGAAGCATTCGTTCGTGGTTCGGCTCCTGGCCGATAAGTCTCAAATAGTTGGAGGTACTGTTTGTGCATCACGCACGACCCTGTTCGACAACTAGATAGGCATCCATCGGGAGTGGTTTCAGCGGTATTCGTTCGTCTGTAGTCGGTGGTGTTGATGTTGAGCTGGTACGTGACCCCTGTCAGGCAGTGTCCTGGTATCTTGACGTGAAGGTCTCGCAGATGGTTCTCGAAGAGCATTACAGAATTAGAAAATAGCATACAATTAGCTTAGTAAAGAGAATTGAACTTAAAGATAATTAGTCGTTCATTTTTGGAGTATTTGCCTCAGACGTGCTTTTGTTATTTTTAGCGATATTTGTACCTAGGGAAGTGCGATAGTTAAACAAAGTGACGGGGTACGACATACCACGTCACAATATATATATAAATGTATTTATATTGAATTATATTAATGTATGAATTTCAAATATACACATATATATATTATGATTTCTAATTTACTTTTAAAAAAAAAGAAATTAGAAAAAAAAAATGTTTTACTATAATTAGACTTAATAAAAATAAATATAATTATTCAAGAAATCCTATGTATTTTTTAATTATTTGCTCATATATTAATTGAAATGAAAATATTATTGATTTAAGGAAAATAATTTATTTGACCAATTATTTCCTTCTTTTATCAAATTATTTGACCTAATTACCTCCACCTATATTCAATTGAATCAATGTATAACATATATATAAATTGATGTATTTATATTTAACTAAATGAATGTATAAAATTAAAATATATGCATATATAGATATTATGATTTTTCATTTACTTTTAAAAGAAGAGAAATTTGAGAAGAAAAAAAATTTTTTTACAATCATTAAATTCATTAAAAATAAATATAATTATTCGAAAAATCCTACGTTTTTTTAATTATTTGCTCACATATTAATTAAGATACGAATATTATTCGTTAGGAAAAAATAATTTATTGAAATCAATTATTTCCTTATTTCATTGAATTATTTAACTTAATTACCTCCATTTATATTCAATTATATCAATGTATAATATACATATATATACACATACACATATATAATAATAAACATATATGTATATATATTATAATTTTGAATTTACTCCCAAAAAAAAAATGTTTGAAAAAAAAAATTTTCGATATCTAAATTCATTAAAAATGAATATAATAATTCAAAAAATCCCATGTATCTTTTAATTATTTGCTCACATATTAATTAAAATATAAATATCATCTGTTCAGAAAAATAATTTATTTGAATCAATCATTTCCATATTCTATTGAATTATTTAACTCAATTACCTCCGTTAATATTCAATTATATTAATGTATCATATATATAATTAAATGTATTCATATTTAATTATATTAATGTATAAAATCCAAATATATACATGTATATATATATTATGATTTTCAATTTACTTTCAAAAAAAGAGAAATTTAAAAAAAAAAAAATTTTTCCACCATAATTAAATCCATTAAAAATAAATATAATTATTTAAGAAATCCTATGTATTTTTCAATTATTTTCTCACATATTAATTAAAACATAAATATTATCCGTTAAGAAAAATAATTTATTTAAATCTATTATTCGCTTATTTTATCGAATTATTTAACTCCATGTATATTCAATTATATTAATGTATAATATACATATGTATTGTAACGTTAAGTCTTTTCTGCCCCTCGTCGAGCGCTAATTTGTAACGCTAAATGTTGTTACTTTCGGATGAGGACTTACCGTTGACACTTTGGCGCGATTCTCTACTTATCCGCAATATTAAACTACAACAAAATAATTAAGTTGGGCGCCAGACGCGTAGCGTCGATTCTCAAAGAATAATATAAATCAATAAAATTAACACAAGACCGTGCAAAAGGGATAAATAGAGAACCCGTTGTATGGCTGGCTAGGCACAGGTACGATCGCGTACAACCCGGTAGAGTGGCGGAGTTCAAGGCAGCTAGCAGTAATTCGAGAATTGAAGAAAATGACAAAAATAAAGAATAAACTCCAGTTAAAAGGAAAATGAATAAGTCAATCGATCATTTATTGTCGAAAAGGTTACATAGGTGAGACAGGCAAATGAGATGGTATCGATAGCGGTAGTTAATAAAATAAATAGTCGTTGTTCATAAAAAAATATCGGTAGAATAGCAGTAAACGGTAGCTTTAACACGAGAGACGGTAGTTAACAGAGAGAAATAGACGTAGGCCGAGAGATGTGATATAATGCAAGAGTTGACTTAGAACTACACGTCACTGGGCGACGTGATCTTACCCTAGTTGCAGATGACACTACGAAAATTATTATTCTGTTAATTAGAACGAGAGAATTTTACTACGATCGGTAGAAAACAACGAAACGGTAGTTCGGTAGAGGCACGACAAATTCACCCTAAATTATAACCAAGATGAGAGATTGACAGTTAGTAACAATTCACTAAGTTGGCAAACGATCGACTCGGTAGCCTTCGGTAGAGTTGTTCATACGGTAGATTCGATAATTTACAATCATTACATAATTGAGGAATTAAATAGTGAATTCCTAAATATAACTTTTGAGAGAATACCAAAATATAAAGTTATGAGATTGAGAGAATTTCGGAGAGTTTAGAAAAATAGAGAAATATACTAAAATACACCGCAATACAAAAGAATAAGTCACAGAACTTAATTTAACAAAATACAGGCAAATAAATAACAGGCAAAAATAATATAAAATGGTCAATAGTAACAAAGAAAAATGCGGTAATATCTAAAGGGTGATTCTACGCTCGCTTGTACTCCAAGGAACTCGATTTACGATACAATAGGCACAAAAATAAATAAAAATATAATAAGCAATAACGGAAATAAAATATAAAGCACACTACTATTACAAGAAGAATATGGAATAAAATATGAAGCCAATAGGGCTCAAAATACGATAGAAAGTACGGAAGCAAAATAATAGAGATTCACAAATAATTAGAAAAGTCATAGATACAAGAGATAATTATTTGGCAGTTACGAGGTCGCTCAGATACGAAAATAATGAATTACTGAAATCATGCAGTCACACGGAAGTCGTGGACCATGATTCACACAAAATGGCATCACACGATGCAATCAAGAAACAATAAATATGATATTAATGACCGGAATCATGCAGCCACACGGCGGCTTACAGCAACTTTAACCGTGGACCATGATTCACGCAAAATCGATAAATATTACGAGAAAGAATAGAAATTGTGAGCAACTTCGTAACAGTACAATTCAAAGGCAAAAGCCTTACCTTAACGGTCGATCTCAGGCACACAAACTGAGTCTTATTTAAATTATACTTCACAAAAGCAAAACTGATAAGGAAAGGAAAAAGGATGCAAAGAGTTTAGAAGGGTAGAACGATAGCGGTAGAATAAACGATAGGTCGGTAGCAAAAGAAGGAAAAGAGGTCGGTAGCTTAAATCGGTAGTAATGGTCGGGAGAATAATCGAAAACGAAGCTGTTCCTCAACAGGTCGAGCGTAGAATAGCAGGTCGTAGTTCAGCTCGCCGATCTCGCGGTTGTCGTGAGGTGATTCTTCTTCTTTGATTGGTCGCTTGACCCCTACCGCAAATAGGCCATCCCCCTGTGGCGAATATCGGTTACTGCGTGGTCGTACGTTTTCGAAAAATTACCGCTAGATGTTGTGCAATGTGCTGCTCGCGATTTCGTCGTTGACACCAACTCGTACGGTTTCATAGTCGCTCCAGTTTGCAGTCCAGGCTGCCTGTCCTCGGGGACTTCTTTGACAGAGGCACGCACAGGGTGCCTCTCGGTCAAAGTTAGCGGGTGGAGAGTGACGCCTCATTGTTCACCTCCACCGGCTTTTGTACAGGCAGTAGCTAGCTGCCTGTACCTGAGGTCGTGCAGTCAGACGGTTGGCCAAACCGTGGACCACGACCCACACAATCAGTCCTCGTCGATAGGGAGGCGGCTAGTTCCTCTTTGAAGAACGATGCCCCCGGCCGCCGGGAGGATTTTTATCTCCCTGTTCACCGGCAGTCGAGGCGATACGGAAGGTTCGGATGGCTGCTACCCCAGGTGTATATCAAGGTGCACCAAGGTAGCCAGTGTAGTCTGGTGAGACCGTCAGTAGGCGAAGTCGTCGAGAGCTGCAAACGGTAGATAGTGGTCCCTTGTTGATCGGGATCGTAGTCGTCCAAGTACCTTATCAGCTTGCGCCGAAGCGCGAAATAAAGAATTTACAGAAAAGAATTAGTTAAAAGTAGATATTGCCTATTTTGTATCGAGTTCGTTTGGAGTACCCTGCTGAGGACGCGTAAATTAAAAATAATAGCGGTTGTGTGCCCTTGTGACGGGCGATTCTGAAACGCCACGTTACAGTATACATATATACATATATAATAATAAACATATATATATGTTGAAAAAAAAATATTTCTCACAATAAATCAATTTATTAAAAATAAATATGGTTATTGAAAAGATCCTGTATATTTTTCAATCATTTGCTCACTTATTAATTGAAATAAAAATATTATTCATCAAGAAAAATAATTTATCTAATCAATTATTCCTTTTTGTTATGAATTTATTTGACATACTTACCTCCGTCTATATTTAATCATATTAACGTATAATATATGTACAAATGAATGTATTGATATTTATTTATATTAATGTATAATATACAAATATATATATATATATATATATATATATATATATATATATATATATATTATGATTTTTGATTTACTTTTAGAAAAAGAGAAATGTGAAAAAAAATTTTTTTTTCGCAATGATTAAATTCATTAAAAATAAATATAATTATTCCAGAAATCCTGTGTATTTTTTAATTATTTGCTCACATAATCATTAGAATATAAATATTATCAGTCAAGAAAAATAATTTATTTAAATCAATTATTTCCTTATTTTATAGAATTATTTAACTTAATCACCTCCATTCATATTCAATTATCTTAATGTATTATATTGTGGCACCCGGATCGGCAGTACCGACTGTCACCGCAAGGGAGCACGTCAGTGCTCAAGGCGGTGGCGACAACCAGCAGCAGCGTAGTCGGCGGAAACAGACGTTGACCGTGAAGACTGATTTCATCGACGCCATTAGCTGAACAAAGGCTACAGCTGTAGCACGTGGTCAAAGTTCAGACAAATAGTGATCATTGGGCTGTAATAGTTTTAAGACATTGAATAAATATATAATATTTATACATACTAGGTATTCGTCGTTGGTGTGTGTGTAAGCCCGCCTAACACAATCCCTACAGTGGTGACCCCGAGGAAAACTATTACAAAAAAGAAAAATGTCTGAGACTGACCAAGACAAGATAGAAAATCTCCAGAAGCAGCTCGCAGATATGCAAGCGGAAATGGAACTGTTGAGAACAGCAAACCTGGCCGCACCAAATCAACAACAGGTAGTTGACCCACTAGCTAACATCGGACAATTACCAGGTAACACACAAGTTGAAATCGCAACTATTGCTACGTACAAGCTACCTCCCTTCTGGAAAAGCAAGCCCCAGCTATGGTTCACGCAGATTGAATCAATATTTCGTAAGCGAAACGTTCGCACGTAAAGAACAAAATACGACGCGGTTATGGAAATTCTCGATCAACAAGCAGTGGACAAGATTTCCGATATCATCGAACAACCAGTAGATGATCAGTCATACACACGGTTGAAAGAAACACTAATAAAACGTTTCTCTGAATCATCAGAACGCCAACGGCACCGACTCCTGTCCGAGGTCGAGCTCGGTGACAAGAAACCATCTCAGCTACTGCGTAAAATGCGAGATTTAGGCAAGATTGAAGCAACCGACAGTCTACTAAGAACAAATTAGATGAGTCTGCTACCACAGAACGTCACAAACATTCTACTAGTGGCACACGACGTAGACCTGAATAAGCTAGCGGAGATGGCTGACAAGCTGATGGAGTTTGCGGGCGGTTATGTCACAGCTGTAAACACTACAAACTCTCAAGGAGTTTGCGCAATTAAAAACTCGGCAGACAAACAACACGAAGAGAGATTAGACAAAATTGAAAAAATGATTAGTGATATACAGATCAGCATCAAAGACCTACGTGAAACAAACAAGACCAAGTCACAAGGAACCAGACCACGTTCACGATCAAGATCACGCCCTCGATACCCAGATGGTAAATGCTATTATCATCATAAGTTCGGGGACGCTGCGTACAAATGTCACGGACCATGGTGTCCAAAAAACCCGAACCATCAACCGGGAAACTTGTAACACTGTCGTCTACGGAGGCCAGGGGCGACAGTGCAATAAATCGTGAATTACGCCTCCACGTATACGATAAAACAACCAACCAAAAGTTCTTGATAGACTCGGGATCTGTCGTATCTGTCATGCCACGTACGACTATCAAGAACAAAGCTAGTCAAACATCGCAAAAACTGTATGCCGCAAATTCAACTGTCATAAACACTTACGGACAACGTCATATCACATTAAACTTAGGAGTCCGACGAGATATTGACTGGAATTTCATCATAGCTGATGTTAAATCTCCAATCATAGGAGCTGATCTGATCGCTCATTATGGATTACTAATCGATCTCAAGAGAAGAAGACTGAAAGACATCTTTAGAAGTACCGGGTGAACTCAAACAAGCATCCGAATACGGTATCTCTACACTCTGTGATAGTCAACTACCTCAAAATGAATATTCACAGAAATACAAAGACCTCCTAGAGGAATTTATTGACATAACAAAACCAAGAACGAGATCAAGGAAGGACATTGACCCAAAGTTTGCGCACTATATCCACACAACAGGTCAACCTGTAAGAGAACGTCCTCGGAAACTAGCTGGCGAAAAATTGGAAGCAGCAAAAAAGGAAATTAACAAAATGCTGAAAGAAGGAGTCATCCGTCCGTCAAAGAGTCCATGGGCGAGTCCAATTTTACTCCGTCCAAAAAAATCAGGTGAGTGGAGATTATGCGGGGACTACCGAAAAGTAAATGAGCAAACTATCCCAGATAACTACTCACCACCATCGATACAGAACCTAATCCAACTGCCGCCTGAGACAACGGTGCTATCAGTGTATGACATGGAGAAAGCATACAGCTTGACCCCGGTGGCAGAGGAACACGTCGAAAAAACAGCAATAACGACACCGTTTGGCTTATTTAAACATCTCTATTCGCCGTACGGGTTGCGCAACGCAGGACAGACTTTTCAACGCAATATCGACGAGATTCTGAGAGACTTGGATTTCGCTGAAGCATTTGTCGACGACATAATTATAAAATCAAAGAATTACGAAGAACACCTGAAACACACGAGGATTTTGTTCGAGAGACTGCGAAAACACGGATATGTCATTAATCTTAGTAAATGCACGATTGGGAAAGAAGAAGTGACATACCTCGGCTACACGATCAACAAAGACGGTTATAAACCCCCGCAAGAGCGTGTAGAATCCATAAAAAACTACGCAAAACCCAAGACTATTAGGGAGTTGAGAACTTTCTTAGCCTCAATAAACTATTACCGTCGCCTAGTACCGCATGCAGCACAAATGGAAGCACCACTAAATCAATACCTGAAACATTCAAAAAAAAATGATCGCCGGATCATACAATGGACTCCGGAAGCAGAAGAAGCGTTTGAGAAGTGCAGAGACAGCATAGCATCTATAGCGCTGACCAAGTTTTTATCAAGCACAGCACCACTCGCCTTAATTACGGATGCATCGGACACAGGTATCGGAGCCGCATTGGAACAGTTCGTCGACGGAAGCTGGTCACCGGTAGGATTTTTCTCAAGGAAGCTGAGTGACACCGAAATGAGATACAGTACCTACGATCGTGAGTTGTTAGCGATCTACGCAGCGATCAAGTACTTTCAAGACATTTTGGAAAGTCGTCACTTCATGATCAAGACTGACCACAAACCACTCACATACGCTTTTCACCAAAAGCCACACAAAGCATCTCCGAGACAAGCTCGCCAACTCTGTTACATTTCCCAGTTCACAACTGATCTTCGATACGTGAAGGGTGAAGAAAATGTGGTAGCTGACGCGCTCTCGCGTGTCAATGTAATTAACATGCCAACTCGTCTCGACGCTGAAACTATTAGAGTTGCTCAGGAAAACGATGAAGAACTGCAAAACATCGTCAGATCAAATAGATCACTAAATATGCACCGATTGAACGTCGAACCTGACACTCCAGTATATTGCGATATATCCACGGGAACAGTGAGACCGTATATACCAGTTGAACTGAGGAAAGTCGCATTCGATGTAATACATGGTTTATCACATCCAAGCGGCAGGAACACCAGCAAGCTGATTAAAGAGAAGTATATTTGGCCTGGAATTAAAAAAGACGTGCTGAAATGGTCCAGAGATTGTATAGTGTGTCAAAAAGCAAAAGTTCAACGCCACAATAGACTACCTCACACAAGCATTGAAGTTCCCGACTCAAGGTTTAATCACATAAATATTGACATCATCGTTCTCCCTGAGGTCGACGGTTACCGTTATTGTCTGACAATAATCGACAGATTTTCACGCTGGCCAGTCGCAGTTCCCATGAAAGACATGACAGCGGAAACAGTAGCAAAGGCACTTCTCAATCACTGGATAGCTCACTACAGCACACCTCTGACGATTACAACTGACCAAGGAACACAATTTGAGTCCGCCCAATTCAAGGCGCTCACCATGTTCACCGGAGCAACTAAAGTCAGAACAACAGCATACCACCCTGCAGCAAATGGCATCATCGAAAGATGGCACCGGACCTTAAAAGCAGCCCTGATGTGCAAACCTGATACACCATGGACGCAAAGCTTACCTAGTGTCATGCTCAGTCTTCGTACCAGTTTTATAGGAGACTTAAAAGCCTCACCAGCTGAAATGTTATACGGGACAACACTACGTGTGCCAGGGGGATTTTTCGTTCACCAAGACCCAAACGCAAACCCGCAAGCATTTGTTGAATGACACAGGGAGTTGATGAGAGAAATACGTCCAACGCCGACCTCTCACCACAATAAACCACGGTTATTCCTCCTGAAAAACATCGAAAACTCCTCTTATGTGTTCGTTAGAACCGACCATGCAAAAGCACCACTTGAACCGCCTTACAGTGGCCCACATGAGGTGATTGAACGAATCACCGAAAAATTTTACAAGATAAACGTAAACGGTGAACATAAAAATATAAACATCGAGCGCTTGAAACCTGCGCATTACTCCAACGACGAGGTGTCACACGAAAATCAGCAACCAACAGCAGCAGATAAAAAGGAAGTGTCTTTCTCCTCACACGTCAGAGACACTGGAGGGGGAGTACCTGTGGCACCCGGGTCGGCAGTACCGACTGTCACCGCAAGGGAGCACGTCAGTGCTCAAGGCGGTGGCGACAACCAGCAGCAGCGGAGTCGGCGGAAACAGACGTTGACCGTGAAGACTGATTTCATCGACGCCATTAGCTGAACAAAGGCTACAGCTGTAGCACGTGGTCAAAGTTCAGACAAATAGTGATCATTGGGCTGTAATAGTTTTAAGACATTGAATAAATATATAATATTTATACATACTAGGTATTCGTCGTTGGTGTGTGTGTAACCCCGCCTAACACAATCCCTACCATATACATATATATGCATATATACATATATGATAATATACAGATATATATATATATATACTAGGGGCTTCGCCCCTGCGCGCTTCGCTCGCCAACCCCATCTCGGCGCTACGCGCCTCGTTGTTCGGCGCTTCGCGCCTCACTATTTCCTTACGCATTGTCTAGTAGACAGGCGAATTCCTTCATGTTGATTTAATGACAGGTCCTGCACTTGCTGTCCACTTCAATTCCTTCTGTGCTGACTTTTCTTTTTTTCATCAATCTAAGCTTCCATTCGTTGGTTGAAAATTGGTGTTCCTTCTCTATTGATATCTATCTATCTCCTTGACTTGCTGAATTATTTTTGCTACCGCTCTGCCCGTTATTCTCCAAAATCACCTTCTTTATATTATTTTTTTCTCTATATTTATGTTGCTGGTCACTCCGTAAAACACCTCTTTCTCTTGTGGTCAACATCGATCATGGTTGTCCTCTTGCCTGGTTATAGGAATATTTGTTTATTATTATTCTCTGGCTTATTTGGTTCTTCGCACTTAAAATTTTATTTTCCTTTTTCCTTTGTGATACTTCCGACCATCCACCATCTTCATCGCCTTGTCTGCTGCTTGAAACTCCTCCCTTCTCCATTGTCATCGTAAATCCTGGCTGTCTTTTTGACTGTTTGGTGATATATTTTGATTCACTATTATTTGATTGGTACTTTTCATACTTATTACTCACTATCTGAATTTTATTTTGGTTCTGCAAGACATCAAAAGTGTCCACTGTCTCCGTCGCCGGTGAAGAGTAGCGAGAATTGTGTTCCATTTTGTGATCCGATCCGGTGTGGATGAATTTGTTCTTCGCGATACACGATTAAACATATCTTAAAAATATCCGCAGCTGCATATATTGCATTTTTATTCATATGTGATTTGTAATCACCAGGTGACCTAATCACAGCACCGTTTGACTCATTATCTGTAAGACCCGCAAATGTAGACCCGCAAATGTAGACCAATTATCCACTATATTTGAAACGATACTCAGTCTCACCTCTGCGTGTCGATCTTGAGTGCCGTATACACGATACGCCAAAGCGCGAAAAAGACAATTCCTGTCGGGAATCATCTTGATAATTTTCGTTTGCATGTTCATTTTTTGCGCGTCAGAAACAGATACCTATAAAGATATTTGTCAAAGACTGTCATAAACAGCCGATGACAGCTGTCAAAGGGTTTGCTAGATGCTTTTTGTTTTGTTTTCGGGATCTCACCCCACCGCCAACTTCATGCGTAAACTATTGTTATTATAATCTTTTTCTACGTTCATTTGTTTGAAACTTTTTTATTAGATAGAGAGATATATATATTATAATTTTGAATTTACTTTTGAAATAAAAAAAATTTTTGAAAAAAAAGTACGATAATTGAATTCATTGAAAATAAATATAATTATTCAAAAGATCCTGTATGTCTTTCAATTATTTACTCACATATTATTTGAAATAGAAATATTATTTATTGGGAAAAACAATTTCTTTCAATCAACTATTTCCTTTTTTTATCGAATTATTTGACATAATTACCTCCATTTATATTTAATTATAATAATGTATAATATATATACAAATAAATGTATTTATATTTAATTATTTTAATGTACAATATACAAGTATATATATATATATATATATATATATATATATATATATATATATATATATATATATATATATATATTATGATTTTAATTTACTTTTAGAAAAAGAGAAATTTGAAAGAAAAAGAAATTTTTGAAAAAAAACTTTGTTTTACGATAATTAAATTCATTAAGAATAAATATAATTATTCAAGAAATCCTATGTATTTTTCAATTATTTGCTCACATATTAATTGAGATAAAAATATTATTTATTAAGAAAAATAATTTATTTAATCAATTATTTCCTATTTTTATTAAATTATTTGACATTATTACCTCCATTTATATTCAATTATATCAATGTATGATATACATATATATACATATATACATATATAATAATATACACACATATATATATATATATATATATATATATATTATATATATTATAATTTTGAATTTACTTTTAAAAAAAAAGAAATTTTTGAAAGAAAAATTTTTTTTACAATAATGAAATTCATTGAAAATAAATATAGTTATCGAAAAGATCCTCAATATTTTTTAATTATTTGCTCACATATGAATTGAAATAAAAATATTATTCATTAAGAAAAATAATTTATTTAATCAATTATTTCCTTTTCTTATTAAATTATTTGACATAATTACCTCCATCTATATTCAATTATATTAATGTATAATATTCAAATTTATACATGTATATATATTATGATTTTTCATTTACTTTTGAAAAAAGAGAAATTTAAAAAAAAAAAAAATATTTTTAAAATCATTGAATTCATTGAAAATAAATATAATTATTCAAAAAATCCTACGTATTTTCTAATTATTTGCTCGCGTATTATTTAAGATATAAATATTAGCCGTTAGGAAAAATAATTTATTTAAATCAATTATTTCGTTATTTTATTAAATCATTCAACTTAATTACCTCCATTTATATTCGATTATATCAATGTATGACATACACATTAGTGTGGTCCTTAT
This sequence comes from Neodiprion fabricii, assembly GCF_021155785.1. Lineage (NCBI taxonomy): Eukaryota > Metazoa > Arthropoda > Insecta > Hymenoptera > Diprionidae > Neodiprion > Neodiprion fabricii. The sequence continues at coordinate 19,823,188 of NC_060240.1, forward strand.
TTTGGGTAAGTCGGAATTTCAAACCTCTCACCCCTTGCATATCTCCCATTTGCCAAACAAAAAATGTGTGCAAAGTTTAAGCCCAATCGGACAACGTTTACCCGTGGCCCAAGAGGGTCAAAGTTTGATATTGGAGCCAAATGGTGAAAACGAACTTGAAGGCCTTTATTCAAGTGGACCAGCGAAAAAAATTCGTAGCAGGCTATAATCCACAAGATTTCTAACTAAATTCACAACTAATTGAATGTACTGATACCGAGTTCCGCCAAAAATTTCTATGTCGAGTTGTAGATGTACGTATTTGTAGATGTACGTATGTTGTAGAATCTACGTATTTACATTTACAATTCGACATAGAAATTTTTGGCGAAACTCGGTATCAGTACATTCAATTAGTTGTGAATTCAGTTAGAAATCTTGTGGATTATAGCCTGCTACGATTTTTTTTCGCTGGTCTACTTAGATAACGGCCTTCAAGCTCGTTTTTACCATTTAGCTCCAATATTAAACTTTGACCCTCTTGGGCCACGGGAAAACGTTGTCCGATTGGGCTTAAACTTTGCACACATTTTTTTTTTGGCAAATGGGAGATATGCAAGGGGTGAGAGGTTTGAAATTCCGACTTACCCAAAATGAGGACCACCCTAATACACATATATACATATATACATATATGATAATAAACATATACATATATATATTATAATTTTGAATTTACTTCTAAAAAAAAAAGAAATTTTGAAAAAAAAAATTTTTTTTACGATAATTAAATTCATTAAAAATAAATATAATTATTGAAAAGATCCTGTATGTTTTTCAATTATTTACTCACATATGATTTGAAATAAAAATATTATTCATTAGGAAGAACAATTGATTTCAATCAACTATTTCCTTTTTTTATTGAATGATTTGACTTGATTATCTCCGTTTATATTTAATTATATTAATGTATAATGTATATATAAATAAACGTATTTATATTTAATTATATTAATGTATAAGATTTAAATATATACATGTATATATATATGATGATTTTTAATTTACTTTTAAAAAAAGAGAAATTTGAAAAAAAAAAATTTTTTTTACTGTAATTAAATTCATTGAAAATAAATATAATTATTCGAAAAATCCTATGTATTTTTTAATTATTTGCTCACATATTAATTGAAATATAAATATCATCTGTTAGGAAAAATAATTTATTTAAATCAATCATTTCCTTATTCTATTAAATTATTTAACTTAATTACCTCCATTTATATTCAATTATATTAATACATAATATATATATAAATAAATGTATTCATATTCAATTATATTAATGTATAATATTCAAATATATACATATATATATATAATGATTTTTAATTCACTTTCGAAAAAAAAGAAATTTGAAGAAGAAAAAATTTTTTTACAGTAATTAAATTCATTATAAATAAATATAATTATCCAAAAAATCCTGTGTATTTTTTAATTATTTGCTCATATATTGATTAAAATATAAATATTATCCGTTGAAAAAAATAATTCATTGAAATCAATTATTTGCTTATTTTATTAAATTATTTATCCTAATCACCTCCATTTATATTCAATTATAATAATGTATGATATACATATATATACATATATACGTATATATGTCGCATCGCAGTCGAGGACGAAGTCCGGACGACGCACTCCACCTTTTTATGACGTTTATGGAGGGTCATGAGTCGAACATCGAGTGACCAGATGTCGTCAGGATGTTTAAGAAATACTTAGCCTATTGCGGGTGCGTGGTCCAGGTACCACGAGTGGGTTGTGTCGCGTAGAGGCCTAGGTCATAAAGAATAAAGAGGGCCGAAGAGGTCTCAGGCTTCTGGGGAATGGATTCCGGACACTCTCGCTCGAGTCATCGAGTCGAAAAGTTCATACTTTGAAAAAGGCTCTGCGCGATACACTCCGCTAGCACCACCTTCGAGAGATCTCCTTATAACGACTACCCTGCATCTTTTATTCTTTGTATCGAATCATTTAATAAATTCTGTACGCTGTGTCACTGCGGCCGTCAGTGAGATATTTATTGCGTTTTGTTAACGCACGTCATTTGTGTGTTTCTGACATATATATATATATATATATATATATATACATATATTATAATTTCGAATTTATTTTTAAAAAAAAGAAATTTTTAAAAAAAAAATTTTTTTTACAATAATGTGATTCATTCAAATTAAATATAGGTATTAAAAAGATCCTGAATATTATTTAAATATTTGCTCACATATTAATTGAAATAAAAGTATTATTCATTAAGAAAAATAATTCATTCAATCCATCATTTCGTTTTTTTATCAAATTATTTGACATAATTACCTTCGGTTATGTTCAATAATATTAATGTATATAATACAAATATATGTATATATATTATGATTTTCAATATACTTTTAGAAAAAGAATAATTTGGAAAGAAAAAAATTTTTTTACAATAATTAAATTCATTGAAAATAAATATAATTATAAAAAAATCCTACCTATTTTTCAATTATTGGCTCACATATTAATTAAGATATAATTGATATCAGTTAAGAAAAATAATTTATTTAAATCAATTATTTTCTTATTTTATTAAATTATTCAACTTAATCACCTCCGAGCTCCATTTATATTCAATTATATTGATGTATAATATACATATATATATACATACATACATATATAAAAATATACATATATATACATATATTATAATTTTGAATTTACTTTTGAAAAAAAAGAAATTTTTGAAAGAAGAATTTTTTTTACAATAATGAAATTCAATAAAAATAAATACAGTTATTGAAAAGATCCTGAATATTTTTTAATTATTTACTCACATATTAATTGAAATAAAAATATTATTCATTAAGAAAAGTAATTCATTTAATCAATTATTTCCTTATTCTAGTAAATTATTTAACTTAATTACCTCTATGTATATTCAATTATATTAATGTATAATATATTGATGACGAAAGGATAGTGGATTAGAGGAGTTATTAATAAGCAAGTAATACATTCGTGGCTACAACCGTTAAGCATATCACAATATAAACAAGTACAAGACACACGTCCGTCCAGGGCGGTGTACTGATAGGAACTGACTATAGCTAAGTGGACAATGGTCTATGCTAATACATTCGGAAACATCGCGAATCTACTAGCACTATGAGCCTTGTCCCTCAACACCCTCTCTCAAGGTACATAGTGCGTGCATACTAATCCAAGCTCTCACACACACTATTTACAATATTTATATTACTCACACATTTCCTGTGTTTACTACCACTCAGACCTTTCGTAAACATATCTGCTGGCATTCTCTCTGTGCTTAAATATTTCACGTCTATCACTCCACACGCATACTCATTCCTTACAAAGTGATGTCGAACATCTATATGCTTTGTACGCTGGTGATATACGTCATTCTTAATCATACTGATTGCACTCTGGTTATCATTCAGTATTGTGACAATTTCTGAGTCTTCCTGTATACCTAAACTAACTAATAAGCCTTTCAAATATAATGCTTCTCTCGTAGCCTCCGCTACGGCCATGTACTCTGCCTCTGTACTTGAGAGCGCCACTGTTTTCTGTTTTCGCGCCTCCCAACTAATAACAGATCCCGCCAGAATAAATCCATATCCCGTATACGACTGACGATCCATTGAGTCCCCTCCCCAGTTAGCATCTACAACTGCAAATAAAGCTAATCCGGTTTGCTCAAATTTTAACCCGTAGTCTATTGTACCCTTCAAATACCTTAAAACCCTTTTCGCGGCTTTCCAATGATCTACATTGTAATTGGTATTGAACTGACTTAAGAAATTTACCGCGTATGCTATATATTAGCCTCTGGTCTAGTAGTTATCGCAAGATACAACAACGCTCCAATTAAACTCTGGTACGGATATTTATTCATTTCTGACTCATTCATGCATTCTGGTTTTACTAAATTGCATTTAGCCTCAATGGGTGTGTCTATCGGTTTACACTCATCCATCCCAAAACGCTTGAGTACGGCCCTGGTATACTCTCTTTGTCGTAACAACACACGTGACTCTTCGTCCCGCTCAAATTCGATACCTATACAACTTTTAACTAACCCGAGATCTTTTGTCTCAAACGACTTTGACAACGCTTTCTTTATTTTGCCTATCCAGGCCTCGTCGTCACTAGCTAATAAGATATCATCCACGTATATTGCTACATACATTACACTGTCACCTTTTCGGTTTACAAATAAACATTTATCCTGTGGCACTGCATTAAAACCTAATATATTTAATCTATCTACCAATTTTTTATGCCACTCAGCCCCGGCTTGACGCAAACCATACAGCGATTTTTTCAGAGCACAAACACTGTCATTCCCTGCTTTCAAGCCCTCTCTCCAGCGCTTCGCGGTTTCTATAATTTTCTCATCGCGTATTACCTTCCCGCCTAAACCGATAGGCTCACCCGCAATTATTTTTTCGATAATCTCGCGCATACACTCAGGCACTTCCATGCATACACTTTCCCGCAAATCACCATTTAAAAACGCGGTCACTATATCCATCTGGTGAATCTTGAAGTTGTATTCCGCTGCTACCGCTGCCATGACCCTCACTGATGTTGATCTTACAACTGGTGAAAATGTCTCGGTGAAATCTTCTCCTGGCCTCTGAGAACACCCTTTTGCGACTAATCTGACCTTTCTTTTACGATCAGACTTAGTGCAAAATACGTAGCGACTTCCGATGACTTTTCGGCCCTTGGGTCTCTTTTCGATTTCCCATGTTTTATTTTTTATCTGGGCTAGCATCTCTTCCTCCAATGCTACCTTCCACAAGTCCGCATTTTCTGTCTTGCTCGCTTGTTGCCATGTAGTCGGATTTTCTGTCACTGTTAGATATGCGAATACCTCTTCGTCCATCGCATCATCTTCGATTCCTTCATTCTCTTCTTCGCTAGCAGCTCCGTGGTCTTTCCCACTCTGTTTTTCTGGGAGTGTGACGTATACTTTCTTCGGTCTGCCTACCAATCCTGTCCGAAGGTACGTCGGACGTCCCCGGCCTCTCTTGCTGGGTAACCCTACGCCTTCCCAAGACTGCCTTGCCCCTCTCTTTCTATTGGGTCTCTCTGGTATCTTTGCTGGTTCGGGTATCTCTGGCTCTTCGCTCGGCACCTCGAGTTCTTCACACTGCTCCTCTATTACCTCAGTGTTTCCCTCGGTCTCGAATATCTCCTGATATTCACCCTTGAATCCAATCTGATCAACAAACTTCACATCTCGTGTAGTTACAACTGATCTATCCCGCGGGAAGTATATACGATATGCCTTGGAATTAAATGCGTATCCTACAAATATCCCTGGTGTCGACCTGGAATCTAATTTCCCGCGCTTTTGCGTCTTATCCAAGACGAAAGCCTTTGTCCCAAAAGCTTGCACGTGTTTAACTGTGAGAGGTCTTCCCTTCCACACACAATACGGTATCTCGCCGTTTAACGCACTGGTCGGACATCTATTCCTTGTATAGTTTGCGTTACTTAACGCCTCGGCCCACAGGTGAGGAGGTGCCCCCGCCTGCCGCATCATACATCGTACCATCTCTATCAGTGTTCGGTTCTTTCTCTCTGCTATACCGTTCTGTTGGGGTGTATGCGGTGCTGTCAATCGTCTTTGAATCCCATTTTTCAGTAGAAATTCATTAAACGCTCCGTTACAATACTCTTTTCCATTGTCTGATTGTAACGCCTTTATCTTTTCCCCAGTTTGGTTCTCCACCTCGCTTTTATACTCCTTGAATTTTTTCAGAACTTCAGATTTATTTTTCATAAAATATATTTGACACCATCTTGACTTATCGTCGATGAAGGTGACAAAATATCTTTTTCCTGATGTCGATGCATGCCGCATTGGTCCACACACATCTGAATGAACTATTTCGAGTAATTTTTGGGTTCGTTGTTCACTGGTTTTTGAATAAGGTAGTCTAGTCTGTTTTTCCTGGATACGCACTTCGCACTCTGACAATTTTTCACTGTCGCTGATGTCTAACCCGTACACCAATTCACTTTTAGCCATGAGCTTCAGGTCTCGCTCATTTACATGCCCAAACTTTTCATGCCATTTATTTATTTCTGGCTTTTCACTAGATACGGCACTGTTTACACTGTCTTTAATGTCATTTACAAAATATAAATTCCCGCGTCTTTGCGCGCGCAAAATCACATCATTGTTTTTATTTACCACTACCGCTTCAGTTTTCTTGAAGGTCACTGTATGCCCGAAATCTGTGGCTCGCGCCACCGAGAATAAATTCGTTCTCAAGTCTGGTACGTATGACACGTTCTTAAAATCGATGTCCCACTGACTTTTACCTGTTGACACATTCACTGAAATATTTCCTATTCCCAATATTTTTGTATTTTTGTCCGTTGCCAGGCTCAACTCCGCCTGCTTAGGCTTAAAATTACTAAACTTGTCTCTATTATTACACAGATGACTAGCCGCACCACTGTCTATACACCAACACATGTTACCACTACCACTGTACATCGCCTGCTCACAGGTGCTCAACGATGACTCATGAGTATTTCTCGCACTGTTGTACTCCCGTTTGTTTCTCTCCGGGCAGTTCTTTGCAATGTGTCCCCTCTTGTGACACCTGAAACATTCGACTTCCCGCCGAAAATTCTCATCCCGAGAACTTGACGCCTTTGGCTTTCCGCCATGTTGTCCACGCTGTTTCCTTTGGTTATACTTTGAGTACATCGCTCCTTGTGCTGGCTCGACATGTTTGTTCGCATGTCCCTCATGATACTCCATGATTTTAACTTTCAGCCCGTCCAGTGTTGGTAACTCATCCTGTGTCTCGATCGACGTTTTGAACATCTCGTAGCTTTCCGGTAAACTATTTAACAACAAAATCACCAGCATCTCACTGGTTACATCCAGGTTCACCTCTCGCAATTTTTTCACTGCTTCATAAAATTCTGCTCTATGTTTTCTGACGTCATCTCCCTCTGCCATCTTCGACAAAGCCAATTTTTTCAGTAAATACGCTTTTCTCGCCGGTCCTTTTAATTCATACGTCGCCTGAATTTTATCCCACATCTCCTTCGATGTCTCCAGGTCATCGAAACTGGCTGCCTCATCCATTCCCAGCGCTATCAGAAGGTTTGCCATAGCCTTCCGATCCTTTTTGATCCACGCTGTTATTTGTTCTTGTCCAGTCTCTGGTTTTGGATCTTCTCCGGTGACATACTCCCATAAATCGTGACTCATCAAAAGTCCTTTGATCTGAGCCCTCCATGATCTATAATTTTCTGCAGTGAGAGGATCTATTTTTATGGAGAGAGCCATTTCTACAAAGTAGTTAACAACCACTAAAAATCGACACTATCAACTTTTTCGCTAGTCACAGCACAACGGTTTTCCCGCCAAATTGTCCGAGCTCCTACGCCTAGTGTCTCACAATGACGAAATCCACGCCACAGCACGCTATCGAAACTTCTCGATGCTACTCGCACGTTTTTCACGCACTTTTCAGAATTTTTACTTTATTTATTAACAACCACCTTTATTATTGGGTTACCTTATCTGGGCCCATAACCTGATGACGAAAGGATAGTGGATGAGAGGAGTTATTAATAAGCAAGTAATACATTCGTGGCTACAACCGTTAAGCATATCGCAATATAAACAAGTCCAAGACACACGTCCGTCCAGGGCGGTGTACTGATAGGAACTGACTATAGCTAAGTGGACAATGGTCTATGCTAATACATTCGGAAACATCGCGAATCTACTAGCACTATGAGCCTTGTCCCTCAACATATATATATAAATAATTGTATTAATATTTAATAATATTAATGTATAATATTCAAATGTATACATATATATATATTGTGATTTTTAGTTTACTTTTAAAAAAACTGAAATTTGAAAAAAAAAAATTTTTTTTAACATAATTAAATTCATCAAAAATAAATATAATTATTCAAGAAATCCTACGTATTTTTTGAATATTTGCTCACATATTAATTGAAATATAAATATTATCCGTTAAGAAAGAAAATTCATTTAAATCAATTATTTGCTTATTTTATTGAATTATTTAACTTAATTACCTTCATTTATATTCAATTATATGAATGTATAATATATATACAAATAAATGAATTTATATTTGATTATATTGATGTATAATATTCAAATGTATACATATATATATATTATGATTTTTAGTTTACTTCTAAAAAAAGTGAAATTTGAAAAGAAAAAATTTTATTACAATCATTAAATTCATTAAAAATAAATGTAATTATTCAAAAAATCCTACGTAATTTTTAATCATTTGCTCACATATTAATTAAAATAAAAATATTATTCATTAAGAAAAATAATTCATTTAATCTATTATTTCCTTTTTTTATCAAATTATTTGACATACTTACCTCCATTTATACTCAATTATATAAACGTATAATATATATACAAATTGATGTATTGATATTTGATTATATTAATTTATAATATACAAATATATATATATATGGGCTATTCCGCGTCAACCGGATCAGTCATCTCTCAGATATTTTTTTTATTTGGCATGTGGATTGTGTGTGAGGAGTTAGATTTTTGTGCCAAAGCGCGAATCTCATAATGCAAAATTCGATTTTTTATTAACAATAACAAATTAGACTCCCATTTTTTTCAAAAATTCATAACTTTGGCGAAAAATTAGATACAATATATATTTTCTTTTCAAATTACGCGGAAAGCTCCATAGAATTTAAAAAAAAATACGAAATGATAAAAAAAAGTTGTTATCAATTGTTTATTTAACAATTAATTTTTCAAAGATTTTTGAAACAGTGAACGACACAATCAAAAAATTTTTTTAAGATTCTAACATGTTCCTTGAACTGTACTACAACCTGTGAATCACTTCCAGAGGGGTATTTTTCTTCGTTTTCGAGTAAAAAATCATTAAAGGTGTCGATGCGCATGAAATTGCGGCGCGCCGAGTCTCTACGTAATGGCGGGCGGCCGGTTGCCGTCCACCGCTAGCCCGCGGTGACGTCGCAGCGTTATTTTGGAGTCATTTTCACGATGAAGGACATGATTGAAGAATCTGAAAAAAAAACTGTACCTTCACAAAGCCTGCTCAAAGCGATAAGTGAAGTTTCAAGAATGTGTTTTTCACCGTTTTTTTATTAAAGAGATTCAAAATAACGGTTACACACCATGAGAGTACACGAAAATGATAATAATTACATAACTTGCTACTCATTTTAAAATAAAAACACATTCCTGAAACTCCACTTCTCGCTTTGAGCAGGCCTTGTGAAGGTACGGTATTTTTTTCAGATTTTCCAATCATGTCCTACATCGTGAAAACGACTCTAAAATAACGCTGCGACGCCACCGCGGGGTAGCGGTGGACGGCAACCGGCCGCCCGCCGTTACGTAGAGACTCGGCGCGCCGCAATTTCATGCGCATCGACACCTTTAATGATTTTTTACTCAAAAACGAAGAAGAACACCCCTCTGGAATTGATTCACAGGTTGTAGTACAGTTCAAGGAACATGTCAGAATATTGAAAAAATTTTTTGATCGTGTCAGTCACTGTTTTAAGAATCTTTGAAAAATTAATTGTTAAATAAACAATTGATAACAACTTTTTTTTATGATTTTGTATTTTTTTGTGAATTCTATTAAGGTTTCCGCGTGATTTTAAAAAAAAAAATATATTGTATCTAATTTTTTGCCAAAGTTATGAATTTTTGAAAAAAATGGGAGTCTAATTTGTTATTGTTATTAAAAAATCGAATTTTGCATTATGAGATTCGTGCTTTGGCACAAAAATCTAACTCCTCACACACAATCCACATGCCAAATTAAAAAAATATCTGAGAGATGACTGATCCGGTTGACGCGGAATAGCCCATATATATTATGATTTTTGATTTACTTTTAGAAAAAGAGAAATTTGAAGAAAAAATTTTTTTCACGATGATTGAATTCATTAAAAATAAATATGATTATTCAAGAAATCCTACGTATTTTCTAATTATTTGCTCACATAATCATTGAAATATGAATATTATCAGTCGAGAGAAATAATTTATTCAAATCAATTATTTCCGTATTTTATTAAATTATTTAACTCAATTACCTCCATTTATATTTAATTAAATTGATGTATTATATACATATATATACATATATACATATAAAATAATATACATATATATATATATATATATATATATATATATATATATATATATATATATGTATATTATTTTATATGTATATATGTATATATATGTATATAATACATCAATATAATTAAATATAAATGGAGGTAATTGATAATTGATATATATATATATGTGTGTGTGTATATGTATATATATGTGTGTGTGTGTGTGTATATGTGTATATATATGTGTGTGTGTGTGTGTGTGTGTGTGTGTGTGTGTGTGTGTGTGTGTGTGTGTGTGTGTGTGTGTGTGTGTGTGTGTGTGTGTGTGTGTGTGTGTGTGTGTGTGTGTGTGTGTGTGTGTGTGTGTGTGTATTGTGACGTGGTATTTCGTACCCCGTCACTTTGTTTAATTATCGCATTCCCCTAGGTGCAGATATCGCTAAAAATAACAAAAGCACGTCTGAGGCCAATACTCCAAAAATGAACGACTAATTATCTTTAAGTTGATTTCTCTTTACTAAGCTAATTGTATGCTATTTTCTAATTCTGTAATGCTCTTCGAGAACCATCTGCGAGACCTTCACGTCAAGATACCAGGACACTGCCTGACAGGGGTCACGTACCAGCTCAACATCAACACCACCGACTACAGACGAACGAATACCGCTGAAACCACTCCCGATGGATGCCTATCTAGTTGTCGAACAGGGTCGTGCGTGATGCACAAACAGTACCTCCAACTATTTGAGACTTATCGGCCAGGAGCCGAACCACGAACGAATGCTTCTACCGCTCGGATGCATCGTCAGGCGGCGTACAGGGCTGTGCGTCAAAAACACAACGAAGCCTCCCGTCGACGATACTTATCAGCCTGGAGCTGAACCGACCCTAACATCTACTAAGTCGTTGACTATCCAATAGAAGACGGTTTTCTCTTTACGAACCGTCTTATCGAAGGACTGCGGCGTGGAATAGGCTAATGATATGCTGACCACGTGGATCTGGTGGATCTAGTGTGGGGATCCGGGTTGAGGGCCATCACCACCAGATCGTTCCGGCATGAGGGCTCCGATGAGCGAGGGCTAGGATGCAGCGCCGATGAAATAGCTCCAACGGGGAGTGCCAGTAAAGCAAGGAGTGAGTTACAGTCGGTCGCAAGTCCAGGAGACCGGTGACGTAACATTGCCGCACACCTCATTATCGCAACACACGAGCAGTACGACCCCCCCCTCTCACCAACGATACCGCACAGCTGAAGGAAAACATCTCTAACCACCTTCCGACGTCCCGATACCTCGATACCTGTCGTCGAGGGAAAAGAAAAACAAGCGGCGAGGGATTATCGCCGCCTATCCGTGGACCAGGCCCCGCGACCTGCTGGTCCAATTAAAATACCTCAAATTTTGGGAAGAATCACGTGACAGCAGCTCGACGAAAATCAGGATCATCGCTCATCTCGTCACTCTACGTTCAGTTACTGACATTAACAGTCGTGCTATCGTAACCTTCTGTGCCTTATCGCTATCAAAGTTCGCTATTGTACCTTATCGCATTCTCTATACCAGTTCTATCTTCTTTCACGTAAGTGAGGTTCCTTTTCTATTTTGTGAAGCCACGAGATTACTTGCAATATATCGTACCTTCACCTTTATCTCTTTCTCTCTTTACCTTGCAGTTGGTCTGCTTGGGCCAATTGGACTCGTATCTTTTCTCTTTACCTTGCAGTTGGTCTGCTTGAGCCACCTGGGCTCGTACCTTATTTTCTTTTATCTCTTATCTTGTCCCTTTCTCTGTCTTATTGCAAGTAACTTCGCGACTGGTTGACTATTACTTACGCATTGTAGTGACTATCGCTTTATCTTATTATCTTTCTCTTTTAGAATATTTGAATGTCTAATATCGCTGTCTAGCAGCGCGTTCCGTTGAAGGATCAATTTTTACCTTAGCTACTGAGCATTGCTATTTTGTTATATTTTCTCTGATTAGTTTCTATCTGTCTCTTTACCTATTATCGTTGATTATCGTATCTTAGTGAGTGTACCGCGGAAGCGATCTTATATCGCTGCGCGGTCCCGTTCGTCGTTCATTTGACATTGGAGTATTGTGCCGTATCGCATAACATCTTTTTCACTATTTTCTTCGCTTATATCGCTGATCGTAGTTGTCCGTAGTCTATTTGGTTTGCCGTACGTGGCATATTGATTATCTTGAATATCGTTTGTCTTATCTTGAATTGCCTTTTATCGTACCGAATATTATCTATCTTTCTCTCGCACTTACCGCAAACTATAGACTACGTATTATCTTTTATTCTCTATATTTTATGATAATTTTCTATTTGACCTGTCGCTTGAATTTGCCTTGTAACACATAATTCCCTGTCTGCCTATTTCTGATCATTCTGGTAATGTGATAACTATTACAATTGTTGTATTTCGCATGTGTTTATGATCGCTTCTCATATTTTATGATTTATTTACTCACCGCTTAATTTAAGTACAGTGTATCTTTTCTGTTCTGCCTATCTATCTTAAAACCGTGTTAATCATTACCTTTAGTATCGCGAGCTTACGCATATTTCCCGCTTATTCGGAAAACGTTCCGTTAATTGTTAACTCTCTCGCTTAACCTTTCTCTGGCTGTAACTATTGTTAATTATCGCATTTATCGTACTTGTATCGCCAACTCTTCAGCTACTTGCTTGTCAGTAAACTTATCGCTTCTTGTTTAATATATTTGATATTATTCCTGCTTCACCTGTTTCTTATTTTATCTATTGGATTCGACTCCGCCCCTCTACCATTATCATGTCTCTCTGAGCGAACTGTGCAAAACCGTCGTAGAACCTGACCTTACCTTTATCTATTACCTTTACCTTTATCTTTGTCTTTTTCTCTAATTATCTATTTTTGACGCATGTGCGTCTGGCGCCCAACAATCGTATCTTTCTCCCTTAGTATCTCTTTCTATCTAATTATTTAGGTTAGCGACTGCGCCGTAGGGTAACCAATTATCGTTATATCGTTATTACCCTCAAACTTATAAAAATATTGGTTACAATATATATATATATATATATATATATATAATAATTTTAAATTAACTTTTGAAGAAAATCAAATTTTTGAAAAAAATTTTTTTCACCATGATTAAATTCATTAAAAATAAATATGATTATTGAAAAGATCCTGTATGTCTTTCAATTATTTACTCACATTTTATTTGAAATGAAAATATTATTTATTGGGAAAAACAATTTATTTCAATCAACTATTTCCTTTTTTTATCAAATTATTATATATAATTACCTCCATTCATATTTAATTATAATAAAGTATTATATATATACAAATAAATGTATTTATATTTGATTATTTGAATGTATGATATACAAATATATATATACATATATTATGATTTTTAATTTACTTTTAGAAAAAGAGAAATTTGAAAAAAAAAAAAATTTTTTTTAAGTAATTAAATTCATCAAAAATAAATATAATTATTCAAAAAATCCTACGTATTCTTCGATTGATTGCTCACATATTAATTAAGATATAAATATCATCCGTTAGGAAAAATAATTTATTTGAATCAATTATTTCCTTATTTTATTGAATTATTCAACATAATTACCTCCATTTATATTCAATTATATTAATGTATGATATACATATCCATACATATATACATATATAATAATGAACATATATATATGTATATTATAATTTTGAATTTACTTTAAAAAAAAAAAGAAATTTTAAAAAAAAATTTTTTTTTACGATAATTGAATTCATTAAGAATAAATATAATCATCCAAGAAATCCTATGTATTTCTCAATTATTTGCTCACATATTAATTGAAATAAAAATATTATTTATTAAGAGAAAAAATTTATTCGATCAATTATTTCCTATTTTCATTAAATTATTTGACATAATTACCTCCATCTATATTCAATTGTATTGCGCGTCTTTTCCTCGAGATCAACTGGTAGTGCCCCTACTCCACACCGATGTCGCCACATATTTCATAGTTATATATCGAAAAAATCCGCCCTGCACCTTTGTTTCCTAGATCTAGACATTCTTCTTTTTTGTGCCGACAAGCCACAATCAGAAAATAATAAATAAAATAATAAAGCACACAAAAAACATTAAAAATGTTCCGGAACCGGAGCAGAAGTACAGATTCGGGAAAAGAAAACGACGGAGGACTTCTGGAAAAACGAATGAAACGATTGGAACGAAAATTGGCGAAGAAAAAGTCGAAAAAGAAACGGCGTCGCAGGCACGCATCGTCGTCATCGTCCGACTCGCGCTCGCCGCGAGATTATAACCTCGGAAAGAGAAGACGCGGCTATGAATCCCTGACGAGAAATTGGGAAACTGACAGTTTTTAACGAAATAATATGGAAAATGGTAAGTTGTCTCCCCGCTGTCCTCGAAATCCCCATGAATGGGAGAGGAAAAGGGAAATATTTTGCAGGCTAGGTCGTCTTACCCGTCAAGCGTGATCATTTTGCTGTAGCGATTTCGGCACTCTGCAAGGGCTGTAGCCCTTAGAGAGAAGTTGTAACTCATGCCCAACAAATTGGAAAATCCAAAACAATGCCACTCGTAAGGTTTCAACCAATCGAGGAAGCTGTAGCGATGGCAAAAATGTATAAATATATGTATGTATATATATATTTACACGAACATTATTGAAACGAAGCCGCAACTGTGATGTATCACATAGAAAATATTCCTCATTCATGCATACAGGTCGGGCCTCAGGTTCACAAGCTGACGATACAGCGACCGGGGAAGTACCCGTCGTCGAACCACAGGGAGACGCGAGACGCGCTGAAGACGTCGATCCCACAACTACGAGAGCTGAGACACCACCGAACCCAGGAGTCGATGAGTCAGGGGGCCTGGCAGAAAACGTCCTCAAAGCTATGGGGAAACGGATTGCCCCAGACAGGGTCCTGGGACCGGAACTTCCAAAACCTATCGCAGTGCGATGGGAGGAAATATTCAAACAAGGTCTGCCACCAGAGCTAAAGACGTCAATCATCGAAAAATACCCTCCGCCAAGCAACTGCATGTTCATTGATCCGCCAAAAGTGAATCCCGAGCTAAAAGCGGCCTCAACGGAGGCGGTCGTAAAACGAGATAACCGCATCATCTCAAAACAAGAGAGGATTGCAGCATGCCTTTCCGCTCAAGGAAAAGCTTTGGCAACAATCATAAAAAGGGATAACGATGCCGACCTTGCATTAATAGAATCGATCAGCGACACGGCGAGACTTCTTGCAGATCTTCAACGCGAAGAAACCGCAGTAAGGAAAAGTCTTATCTTAGCGCCGTTAAAAATATCGGTGAAGGACGCACTGCAAAATTCAACAACAGAGGAATGGCTATGCGGAAAGGATCTCGAAGATCGGTTGCGGTCAGCCAAAAACTTGGAACGGTCACTTAATGAGCTGAAACCTGCAACAAAAAATCAAACACCAAAGAACTCAAAAAACTTCAAGACCCCGCCGCGTTACCAAGCGCAAAAAACACAATCGGGAACGACCGGGGGGCAGAAATACACAGGATTTCAAGCGCAGAAGAAATACCCATCCCAGCGAACACAGCCGAGCCAATCACACCACAAACCGTATCACCGAAGAGACAACAACTCTCAGAACCGACGTCGGTAAGCCTTGTAGGTATCACGGCAGGTAGATTACAATTTTTCTTAAAAAATTGGCGAGCAATAACGTCGGATCAAAAGATCCTTTCATGGGTCGAGGGATACAAAATACCGTTTTCAGTAACAGTCAAACAAAACAGGGTGCCTATCGAACCCGCGCGGTCCCCCTCCGAAAAACAAGAAACCTTAAAACTAATAGACGATCTGCTCAAAAAAGGAGCCATCGCTAAATGTATTCCGGCAAAAAATCAATTCATCTCAAACATTTTTCTACGACCGAAACCCGACGGTTCGAAGCGGTTGATTATAAATTTGAAGGAACTGAACACTTTCGTCATAACGGAACATTTCAAAATGGAAGACCGGAAAACAGCTCTCAGACTCATAAGCCCTCAGTGCTTTATGGCCACTTTGGACCTTAAAGACGCGTATTACCTGATTCCACTCGCGAAAACACACAGAAAATACATACGGTTCCAGTTAGATCAACAATATTTTGAATTTACATGTTTGCCGTTCGACCTTAGCGTCGCTCCGTTGGTTTTTACGAAAATAATGAAACCAGTAATTTCGCATCTGAGGAAAAGAGGATATTTATCCGTGATATATCTCGATGACTTTTTACTTTTTGGAGACACGTACACCACGTGCCAAGATAACGTCAGAGAGACTTGCAAACTCCTGAAAAAACTAGGATTCATTATAAACGAAAATAAAAGTCAAATCACACCGTCCCAACGTTGCAAATTTTTAGGGTGTTATTTTGATTCCGTACGATGGACTGTAGAATTAACAAAAGAGAAAAAAGAAAGTATCAAAGAAAAAAGCGCACAGTTGAAAATTCGAGATTCCGTAAAAATTCGGGAATTCGCACAATTCCTCGGTACTTTAGTGTCAGCGTGCTTTGCGGTCAACTACGGCTGGGGCCATACTAAAGCTTTTGAGCGAGCAAAATACTTAACCCTCAGATCCAACGGGGGAAAATATGAGGGATACATGAAGGTACCGGAAACTCTTTCGCCGGATCTCACCTGGTGGGAATCAAAGATTGAATCCTCAATAAACCCAATTCGAGATTCGAATTTTACTCTTGAGATCTTTTCGGACGCCTCGCTATCGGGATGGGGAGTATTTTGCAAAGGCGAAAGATCTCACGGACACTGGAATGAGAACGAGCGTCTGTCCCACATAATTTACCTCGAGTTATTGGCAGCCTTTTTTGGCCTCAAATGCTTCGCGAAAAACTTAGAAAACCGTCAGATACTCCTTAGAATAGACAATACAACCGCGATCTCGTACATCAATCGAGAAGGAGGAATTCAATACCCCCACTTAAATAAAGTAACAAGAGATATCTGGGATTGGTGCGAAAATAAAAACATATGGGTATTTGCGTCTTATATAAGTTCAAAAATGAACGTAGAAGCGGATGTAGAATCCCGCAGATTGGAACCGGAAACCGAATTCGAACTAAAAAACACAACTTTTCGAACGATTGTTGAAAAATTCGGGATGCCTGAGATAGACTTATTTGCAAGTCGAAAAAACGCGAAATGCAAAAAATACATTTCTTGGCGAAGAGACCCTGGGTCTGTAGCGGTAGACGCTTTTACGGTCCCATGGAACCAATATTTCTACGCTTTTCCACCCTTTTCACTAATTTTACGCACACTACAAAAAATCGAATGCGAAGAAGCGCAAGGGATCGTAGTAGTACCAGAGTGGCCAGCTCAACCATGGTACCCCAAATTTCAGGCAATGCTCGTTGCAGAGCCCATTGTCTTCAAACCTAATATTAACTTAATAATTTGTTCTAACAGGGAACCTCACGCAATTTGGCAGAACATTTCTCTGGTTGCCGGCAAGCTATCGAGCAGGCATTCGCAAGGAGAAAATTACCAGAAACAGCAATCCAGATCATGACATCATCCGTAAGCGAATCGTCGCTTAAACAATATGACGGCGCGTTAAAACGCTGGTGGATTCATTGTTCCGAGAATAACATTTCTCCATACGAAGCAACGGTGTCAGATATTTTAAAATTCCTCGCAAAAACATACGACACGGGAGCCTCCCATGGGTCGCTCAACACCCTCAGATCCGCAATTTCGCTTATTATCGGGCCGGAAGTGGGACAAGATCACCATATCAAAAGGTTTTTCAAAGCAGTACACAGCTTGAGACCAACAAGACCAAAATACGATTCAATCTGGGAACCAAAGATTGTTCTTAATTATTTCAAGTCTCTGCCAAAAAATGAAAATCTCTCGCTGAAAGATTTAACCATGAAACTGATTACCCTGCTAGCCTTAGTCACGGGACATAGGATGCAAACATACTCAAAAATAAACGTCGAGAATATTCAAAGAGTGGGAAATGCGTTCGAGATTAGAATCCCGGATCGAATCAAAACTACGGGCGCTAATCGAAAACAGCCGCTATTAATCATACCATTCTACGCGGAAGACGAAAAACTTTGTTCGGCATCAGCCTTACAAAACTATCTGGAGAGAACAAAAACCTCAAGAGGCTCCAAGATAGATCTCTTCCTATCGTTCAAAAAACCATTTCAAGCCGTCTCATCGCAAACCCTGAGTCGATGGGTCAAATTAACATTGAAAAATAGCGGAGTAAATACGGACAAATTTACAGCACACAGCACACGCCACGCATCCACGTCTACAGCGAAAAGAAACAACATCGATATAGAAACGATAAGAAAAACTGCAGGCTGGACAACGGGATCTGAAACCTTCGCAAAATTTTATCATTTAAATGTCAGTAGAGATAAGGATTCTTATGCACGAGCGATCTTGAACTCGCAATAATATTAGTAGTGTTAAGACACAACGTATAACACAAAACTAATTAATAATATTGGTTGCCGTTATTAGCTTTAAACATCTACCAGTTGATCTCGAGGAAGAGACGCGCAATACAATTAAATGATTAAACGAACTTACCAAGTGAAGTTCTATCATAATTGTATGAAGCGCCTCTTCCGAGACGATCAACACCCACCCAAAACACCCATCTAATAAACGATTACATACCCCTAATACAACGGCAACGCTTTCAGAGAATGTCTAGATCTAGGAAACAAAGGTGCAGGGCCGATTTTTTCGATATATAACTATGAAATATGTGGCGACATCGGTGTGGAGTAGGGGCACTACCAGTTGATCATCTCGGAAGAGGCGCTTCATACAATTATGATAGAACTTCACTTGGTAAGTTCTTTTAATCATTTAATTATATTGATGTGTAATATGTATATAAATCAATGTATTTATATTCAATTATCGTAATGTATAATATTCAAATATATACATATATATATCAATTATGATTTTTTATTTACTTTTAAAAAAAGAGAAATTTGAAAATAAAAAATTTTTTCACAATAATTAGATTTATCAAACATAAATATAATTATTCAAAAAATCGTACGTATTTTTCAATTATTTGCTCACATGTTAATTAGGATATAAATGTTGTCCGTTAGGAAAAATAACTTATTCGAATTAATTATTTCCTTATTTTATTGAATTATTCAACTTAATTACCTCCATTTATATTCAATTATATCAAAGTATAATATACATATATATATAAATATATACATACATAATAATATACATATATATATATATATATAAAATATATAAATATATATATAAAATTTTTTTTACGATAATCAAATTCATTGAAAATAAGTATAATTATTGAAAAGATCCTGTATGTTTTTCAATTATTCACTCACATATTATTTGGAATAGAAATATTATTGAGTAGGAAAAACAGTTTATTTCAATCAACTATTTCCTTTTTCTATTAAATTATTTGACTTGATGATCTCCATTTATATTCAATTATATTAATGTCTAATATATATATGAATAAATGTATTTATATTTAATTATATTAATATATAGAATTCAAATACATACATAAATATATCATGATCTTTAATTTACGTTCAAAAAAAGAGGAATTTGAAAAAAAAAAAAAATTTTTCACCATAATTACATTTATTGAAAATAAATATACTTATTCAAGAAATCTTATGTATTATTTAATTATTTGCTCACATATTGATTAAAATAAAAATATTATTCCTTGGGAAAAATAATTTATTCAATCAATTATTTCCTTTTTTCATTAAATTATTTGACATAATTACCTTCATCTATGTTCAATTACATTATTGTATAATATATATATAAATCAATGTATTTATATTCATTTATAACAATGTATAATATTCAAATGGATACTTATATATATATTATGATATATCATTCACTTTTAAGAAAAGAGAAATTTGAAAAAAAAAAATTTTTCTGCAATCATTAAATTCATCAAACACTAATATGATCATTAGAAAAATCCTACGTATTTTTCAATTATTTGCTTACATAATCATTAAGATATGAATATTATCCGTTAGGAAAAATAATTTATTTGAATCAATTATTTCCTTATTTTAATAAATTATTCAACTTAATTACCTCCATTCATATTCAATTATATCAATGTATAATATATATATAAATGAATGTATTTCCATTTAATTATGATAATGTATGAAATTCAAATATATACATATATATATTATGATTTTTCATTCATTTTTAAGAAAAGAGAAGGTTGAAAAAAAAAATTTTTTTCACAATTAATAAATTAATTTGAAATAAATATAATTATTGAAAAAATCCTACGTATTTTTCAATTATTTGCTCACATATTAATTAGGATATAAATATTATTCGTTGGGAAAAATAATTTAAATAAATCGATTATTTCCTTATTTTATTAAATTATTTAACTTAATTACCTCCATTTATATTCAATTATATCGATGTATGATATACATATATATACACATATACATACATAATAATAAACATGTACATATATATTATAAGTTTGAATTAACTTCTAAAAAAAAAAATTTTTGAAAAAAATTTTTTTTCACGATAATGAAATTCATTAAAAACAAATATGGTTATTGAAAAGATCATCTATATTTTTTAATCATTTGCTCACATTTTAATTAGGATGAAAATATTATTCATTGAAAAAATAATTTATTTAATCAATTATTTCCTTTTTTCATCAAATTATTTGACATAATCACCTCCATCTATATTCAATTATAATAATGTATGATATATATATGAATGAATGTATTTATATTCAATTATATTAATGAAATATATTCAAATATATACATATATATATATTATGATTTTCAGTTCACTTTTAAAAAAAGAGAAATTTGGAAAAAAAAAAATTTTTTTCTCACTCATTAAATTCATCAAAAATACATGTATTCTTTCAAAAAATCCTACGTATTTGTTAATCATTTGCTGACATAATAATTAAGATTTAAATATTATTCGTTAGGAAAAATAATTTATTTGAATCAATTATTTCCTTATTTTATCAAATTATTTAACTTAATTACCTCCATTTATATTTAATTATATCGATGTATGATATACATATATATACACATATACATACATGATAATAAACATGTATATATGTATATCATAAGTTTGAATTTACTTCTGAGAAAAAAAGAAATTTTTAAAGGAAAAATTTATTTTACCACAATTAAATTCATTGAAAATAAATATGGTTATTGAAAAGATCCTGTATATTTTTTAATTATTTGCTTACATATTAATTAGGATGAAAATATTATTCATTGAAAAAATAATTTATTTGATCAATTATTTTCTGATTTCATCAAATTATTTAACTTAATTACCTCCGTTTATATTCAAGTATGTCAATGAATAATATACACATATATACATGTATACATATATAATAATATACATATATATATACATATTATAATTTTGAATTTACTTCTAGAAAAAAAAGAAATTTTTGGGAAAAAAAATTTTTTTACGACAATTCAATTCATTAAAAATAAATATAATTATTGAAAAGATCCTGTATGTCTTTCAAATATTTACACACATATTATTCGATATAAAAATATTATTTATTGGGAAAAACAATTTATTTCAATCAACTATTTTCTTTTTTTTATTAAATTATTTGACTTGATTATCTCCATTTATATTCAATTATATTAAAGTATTATATATTTATAAATGAATGTATTTTCATTTAATTATAATGATGTATGAAATTCAAATATATACATTGTGACGTGGATTTTTCCCGCTCCTCGGTCACTCGGAGAAAATGACCGAGGACTTACCGCGTGCACAATAATTTGGCGACCACGATGCACCCTGGATCTAAAACAATATCGCAAAGTTTTTGTTGGGCGCCTGGCGTGATTAACACGCCTCGAAATCATTAATACGCTATTCCTCGGGCATATGCCCGATAGCTCAGTACCACGGTGAGGGGAGGGGTAATTTTTGGAGAGAGAGAGAAGCACTCGAAATACACACGCTATTTAACAAAAGTAAAATAAAATCTTATATTTCCCAATAGCGGTGATACAAAACAAAAAAAAATATAATTCAAAAATCGCTCATCGCGAGTCTAAAACTAAACAGAAAATTACACATAACCTACTCTATTTCTTACTCTAATGAGCTCGCGGCTCCCTAACTAAAACGTCACTCGACGATCACAAAATTCTCATACGCAGTTCTCAATTTGCAAATTCGCCATTTGTTCTCAATGGCGATTATTGCTCGAAACGAACCTAAAAGTAATCATCCGACGGTGCGCCGTCTGGTCTCGCAACTAATACACCATGCTCAAACTTCTCGTCTCAACTGCTGCGCAACGCAACGGCAATTTCGACTATACATCACCTAACCTCGACTAAACACTATCTTAACTAAACGTAAACTTAACTAAGCGCAAACACCACTACATTTAACTTCAACTAAACACAAGTTCAAAGTAACGCAACTCAATCTACATTATCTCAACTAACGGGTACAGAACTCAATGCAGGCGCAACTAAACGTAACCTAAACTATACGCAATCGCAAGGCATCCGAACTTAATTCTTTTATAAATCCCCCAAAACGTTACCCGCTAATCCGAGCACTCCAATTCGGTACTTCCTGACCTACTCGAGAGGTGACACAAAAAAAAAAACGATAACGCGGCTCGACCCGGTACGGCGAAATTCAGCTATACTTGGTTTCACTAACGAGAAAGATTCGACTAAAACCCGTGACTCTACTCAACTTTTTCAGAAACTCAAAATTTACTTTACTCTAACCCGCGTACTCAGGCTACGGCATCAAGCAAAAGAATCGGCAAAAGAATTTCGAGTACTTCTCTACAACGCAAATCCAAAACGGCTATCCGTTACTCGGCTAGCCTTTTCGCAATTATGCTCGAAATTCACTCGCGGGGATAGAAGCAGCGCTTACCTTCTACATCCTTGCAACCCCCTTTCCATTCCCCTTGCGATTTTTGGGTGACTCCATTGCTTCGCAAAACTCCCCCAAAACGTGACTACTAATCACGACCGCCAGGACTAGAGTGGTTTCAAAAACCTACCACCTGCCGCAACACGGATCTCGATACGCCATCCCACACGTGACGTCATACCCCCAAGAATACGCAATAATCGATCCGTCATCGATTTCGTCGATCGCGCAACTCGACGCGCACCTTCGATCGCATCGCTGCGCAGAACTTAAAGCTAGCTCGCAATCTCGTCCTCAGCGCAGCTCCATGACGTCTTGGCGGTGAGCGTGGTGCTCCCTCGTCGCTAGTCGGTCCGTCACAAGTCCGCCGGTCAATTGTTGGCGGGGTGAAGGGGAAGAGGCTGCGGCGCGCCGGCCGCCAGCGGGAATCGCGTCCACCTTGGATTCCCGCGATGCGCGGATCTGCGTCGGCTCCCCCACCGCAGCCTCGACATCCTTCCTTCGCAATTGTTGCTAGTCCGCCACTTCGCAATTTCCTCGAATTCGGTGTCGACTTTTTGCCTGATGCCGTTGTAGCTCGAAAAATAAGAAAACAAAAAAAACTGAAATATCTTACGCTGGTCGCTAAAGTGTCCCCTCTCGTAGTTTCGGATGCGTGACTCTAGTCCTGGCGCTCTTCTCCAAAAACTTCGCGACGCAATTTCGGAACTTCCTAAATTTTTGGTTTCGCCCAGGGTTCAAGGAGCCCCTTGTAACGGGCATCAAAAATGCCACGTTACAACATATATATATCATAATTTTTAATTTACTTTTGAAAAAAGAGAAATTTGAAGGAAAAAAAAATTTTTTACGGTAATTAAATTCATTAAAAATAAATATAATTATCCAGAAAATCCTATGTATTTTTTAATTATTTGGTCGCATATTAATTGAAATATAAATGTCATTCGTTAAGATAAATAATTTATTTAAATCAATCATTTCCTTATTCTATCAAATTATTTAACTCAATTACCTCCATTAATATTCAATTATATTAGTGTTTATAATATACATATATATATGAATAAATGTATCTATACTTAATTATATTATTGTATAATATATATGTATGTATATATACATATATATATATATATATATATATATATCATATATATATATACATATATATATATATATATATATATATATATATATATATATATATATATATTATAATAGTTAATTGACTTTTATAAAAAGAGAAATTTGAAAACAAAAAAATTTTCTCACTTTAATTAAATTTATTAAAAACAAAAATAATCATAAAAAAAATCTTGTATATTTTTCAATTATTTGCTCACATATCAATTAATATAAAAATATTTTTCATAGGAGAATTCCATTTAATTTACTTTATGAATTGTAATTTGGAACATTTATACAATGGATTGGAACTTGTTATAAGGTTCAAAGAAAACATACGTATAGATTGATGATTATTCATTTATTTCGTACGTTCAATTTTCAAAAATCAATAATTCTTCAATTTAAGAGAGATGAATTATTTGAATCAATTATTCTCTTATTTTATCAAATTATTCAACTCAATTTCCTCCATTCATATTCGATTATACAAATGTATAATATGTATGTAGATGAATGTATTTAAATTCAATTATATTAATGTATAATATATTGAAGTACAATATATTAATGTATAATATACATCTATATATATATATATTATAATTTTTAGTTTACTTTTAAAAAAAGAGGAATTTTTGAAAAAAAAATTTTTTTTCTCACACTAATTAAATCAAATAAAAAAAAATATAATCGATCAAAAAATCATACATATCTTTCAATTATTTGCTCGCATAATGATCAAAATGAAAATATCGTTCATTGAGAAAATGCCATTTAATATACTTTATGAATTGTAATTTGGAACATTTATACAATGGATTATTGCTTATTATGAGGTTCAAAGAAAACATACAGATGGATAAATGATTATTTATTTATTTAGTATGTTCAATTTTTAAAAATTAATTATTCTTCAATTTGAAAAGACTCATTTATTTGAATTAATTATTTTTTTATCTTATCAAATCATTCATCTTGATTACCTCCATTTATATTCAATTATATTAATGTTTATAATATACACATATATATAAATCAATGTATCTTTATTTGATTATATTGATGTATAATATGTGAATGTATAATATATATGTATATTATTGTATATATAAACATATATATACATATATATGTCGGCGTTAAGCGTCGGAAAGGCGGAGAGGATGTAAAGCGTTCTTTTGGGCGTTGATTATTCATATTTAGCGTGACGATCCCGACACGTCTGGTATGCTCTCTAGCTAACCCGCAACTGTCGATTTCGTCCAAGCGTTGTTATAAACAAACCATTTATCTGTTGCTAAGATTCCGTCATTCAGCTATACTCTTAGCTTGCTAATTACGCTTGACGCTCATTTAGTTTAGTTTCATATTCAAAGAAATATCCTTTTATTCACTTCATACATTATAAAATGGAATTATTTAACGAGATTTGTGATACTCCGACACGGCCATTCTGACCTATCACACGTCCTCGTGTGATTCATCTACAAAAGAAAACAAAACAAAATATCAATAATTTTTCGCCTCGGCCACCCTGGCCTTCGATTCAAATTCAAATAGGTAAACTATGTATTCTGAAGTTAATAACATAGTTCAGGCCATCCAAGTGAGAACATTCTTTCACTCAATTTCTCATAAAAACTCAGATCTCTTTAATCCAATGATGAGACCTCCCGCACTTAACCAGTAGCAGGGTACACAATACCTTTGTCACTTCCTTCCAGTGACAGGTACTCATTTCTTATGTCTTGACCTCGGCGCACTCTTTCAAATTCAGTTTCAAACCGCGTATTCTAGAGTTCTATAAAAATTACAGATTCAACCCCTTGTTCATACTTCTAATCAGAAAGGCCTGAACTATATACCTTCATTTGAAAAATTCCAAGACTGTATATGCACTTGAAATTTCACCAAATTCGCCTAGCAAGAAGTGTTAATCTTGAATGTCAACTTAAATGCTGATATCGTTTGAACCCGGATCCCTCATTTCGTTCATTATTCTATCTGAAGATCTTCGTTTCAAAAATGACATAGCTTTCAACTCGTTATGGATTTGATTTCTTGTGACAATATCAGTAGTGAAAGCAAGACGTTGAACACGTGATTCAAAACGTGCAATATGCGCCATTGTTGTTGATAATGCTATCTCTTCAGTGGTCAAGTTTTTCCACTGATTCATCAATGAATTCATTAACGATGCAGCATATGACGCTATACACTCACCTTCTTTAGGTTTACTGCTGGATAAATTTATCAAGAATGCAGCAGAAGTCTCCGGACAATCATACCTTGATACGAACAATTCTTTAAATTCAATCCACGTTATCCCGGCATATGATACCTGCGACAGCCATGCCGAAGCCTGTCCCCTCATAGCACGACTCAGCACAATCATTAAGGATGCACCTTGCAATGGTTGATCAGCCAAACAAATATCCGCGGTTGTTATCCATGATCTCGCGTTCACTTCCAGTTTATCAGGATCAAACTCCGGTAGACTCACATTATTATTATTGTTCACTGAAGGAGTTTTCATCACTTGTAATAACGCGAGCAAATTACGATTCTGTTGTTCAAGAAGTAGTCGCCACTTTACTTCGTTACCCTTGCTTGCTCCTGGTGGGTTAACAGATCCAGATCCCACTTCTGATGTCGGCGTTAAGCCTCGGAAAGGCGGAGAGGATGTAAAGCGTTCTTTTGGGCGTTGATTATTCATATTTAGCGTGACGATCCCGACACGTCTGGTATGCTCTCTAGCTAACCCGCAACTGTCGATTTCGTCCAAGCGTTGTTATAAACAAACCATTTGTCTGTTGCTAAGATTCCGTCATTCAGCTATACTCTTAGCTTGCTAATTACGCTTGACGCTCATTCAGTTTAGTTTCATATTCAAAGAAATATCCTTTTATTCACTTCATACATTATAAAATGGAATTATTTAACGAGATTTGTGATACTCCGACACATATATATATTTTATAATTTTCAATTTACTTTTAAAAAAAGAGAAATTTTTGAAAGAAAATTTTTTTTACATCAATTGATTCAAATAAAGAAAAATATAATTATTACAAAAATCCTACATATCTTTTAATTATTTTCTCACATAATAATCAAAATAAAAATATCATTCATTGAGAAAATATCATTTAATATACTTTATGAATTGTAATTTGGAACATTTATACCATGGATTAGAACTTATTATGAGGTTCAAAGAAAACGTACGGATAGATAAATGATTATTTATTTATTTAGTATTTTGAATTTTTAGAAATTAATTATTTTTCAATTCATGAAATATAATTCATTCAAATTATTTAATTCATCATTTTATCAACTTATTCAACCTAATTATCTCCATTTATATTCAACTATATAAATGTATAATATGTATATAAATAAATGTCTTGATATTCAATCATGTTATTGTATAATATATTAATGTACAATATATTCATGTATAATATACATATATAAACTTATATATATATGTATATATATATTATAAATTTTAAATTACTTTTACAAAAAGGGAAATTTTTGGAAAAAAATTTTTTTTTACATTAATTAAATTCATTAAAAATAAATATAATTATCAAAAGAATCCTATACATTTCTCACGTATTTGCTCACACATTAATTAAGATAAAAATATTAATCATTAAGAAAATGCCATTTGATTTACTTTATGAATTGTAATTTGGAACATTTATACAATGGATTGGAACTTATTGTAAGGTTTCAAGAAAACATACGGATAGATAAATGATTATTCATTTAATTTCATACTTTTGATTTTTAAAAATTAATTATTCTTCAATTTGAGAAAAATAATTCATTTAAATCAATTATTTTCTTATCTCATTCAATTATTTAACCTAAATACCTCCATTTATATTCCATTATATTAATGTATAATATACATATAAATAAATGTATTCATATTCAATTATATTAATGTATAATATACACACATATATATATATACTCGAATAACTTGTATGTTGTACCTATGTTTAATATTAGATGTCTTCACTGAAAAATTGGAAATTAAAGACAGCCGTTATCCAAATTCAGAATTAATAATTTCGAGGGTTGGAATGCAATCCAGTAATAAGATAACCGAACAAAATAAAACTTCAAAAATTAGTTATAGATTTCACCACGTAAAGACTATTTTTCGGTATTGTACGTCGCGTTAGAAGAAGCGTCTTCCTATAAACCATATACTACTTATATAATAAGCAATAGTGAAGACGATTTATCTTGATCTTGGAGATTTGTTGATTCCTGTTATTCTTGGATATGAAGGTCACAACTCAAAACACTTTTTATCGTGTTAACGTCCAAAACAACAATCAGGCCTTACTGTTCTTGAAGGCGGATGAGGGAAACAAGACTGTTGTAATGAACAAACTAATGTACGAGGATAAAATGTTGCAACAACTCTCTAACAATATTTTTTACAAAGTTGTTAGATACGATCTCACCTCTACTTTGCAACAAGAAGTAAAAAAACTAACAACTGAGTGGTTTAAAAGCAAATTTATCTCTGATCAACTGAGACGTCAAATTGCAAAAACGGATTGCCTACCATCTAGAGCTTATGGGCTACCGAAAATTCACAAACCCGATACACCGGTACGAATTATTGTGTCCTTCACTGATAGTCCGACTATTAATTTGGCTCGTTTCCTCAGTAAATGTATAGGTAACAACATCATACCTCCCTTGTCACGGATAAAAGATAGTTTTGCTGTGGTGAATGCTATTAGGGACCTTCGTCTTCCAGCTGACCATATTTTAGTTTCGCTGGATGTTGTATCCTTATTCACTAACGTACCACAAGATCTTGCTATCAACGCTGTCAAACAGCGCTGGCATCAGCTGGTGGACAAAATTCCGGTCCCACTTAACGAACTCTTAAAAGCATTGCAAATATGTTTTAAGGCTGCCATATTTAAATTTAACCACAACATATATGCTCAAACGTATGGCTTACCGATGGGCTCACCGCTCTCTCCAATTTTGTCTGATTTGGTTTTGGATGACCTTGAACAATACTGTCTTAACAAACTAGACTTCAAGCCTTCATTCTTCTTCAGATATGTATATGACATAATTACAGCTGTCCCGTCGCATAAAGTCGCAAAAATGCTTTCAGTTTTCAACAGTTGCCATCCGAGACTACAATTTACATCTGATTTAGAGTCTAATCACCAAATTAGCTTTTTAGATGTCCTGATTATTAATGACAATCAGCTCATTAACACTGATTGGTTTCATAAGGCTACTTGGTCACAAAGGTATTTAAATTACCATTCTCACCATCCCAGATCATACAAAATTGGAACGATAAATTGCCTAGTTGACAGAGCGATCCGACTCTCAAGTATGGAATTTCACAAAAAAAATTTGTCCTTGATTCAGCAAGTACTATGTAAAAATGACTATCCACCTCGCCTGCTCAACAAACATATAAAGTTTAAATATGATTCCATCTTGTCATCTACCATCTCTAACAACAATTTCGATACAACCATTACACAAACCAATCAAAAAAGCTATATTGCCATCCCATATGTTGCGGGCTTGTTTGAGTCACTCAACAGAACATTCTCCAAGTACAAAATTCAATTTGTGGGCAAATGTGCACATGATATATCCTCGATGTTTGATTCGGGTAAAGACCCCTTACCCCTGGGTATGCGCTCGGGTGTAGTTTACAAAATACCTTGCAACCATTGCAACATGGCTTACATAGGCCAAACTGGGAGAAACTACACACCAGGATAACTGAACATAAACGCAATATCCATGAACATGAGGATAATTATACTGCATTGACGAGACATGCCAAGGATTTTGACCACTCTTTTAATTATTCTCAAGCCAGCATTATTGACGTAGAACCTTTGTATTACAATAGGCTTCTGTTAGAAATGTGCAATATTGTAGCACATCCTAATTCTGTCAACCGTAAACAAGACAACGAACATCTAAGTAATATTTACACCTCTGTGATACGACCATTGTAATTGTACATTACCGACTGAGCTTGCTCTCGATTTTACCTCCTTAACAAAAAAATTTTTGGTTTCCTTTTAACCCGTTGACTCTGCGTTGCTCTGATAACTATCGTGATCGACCCCCTCCCACTACACACTAGATGTCCGACGTGTGCCTATGTGCTCTGGACTTAACCATAACGGCTGTGTGTTTTATTTCATTTTAACAAACTAACAATAAATATGAATTCGTGGGAGTTACGTGTCGCAAACGCAGTGTGTTTCGGTTTTTGTCCTTATTGTTTTTTTGTTCTATTTATTCATCAATTACCAACACGCATTTATGTAATTGGAAGTGTCATCTCATACGAGGTAATTCCTCTTTTATACTTGCTTTAACATCCTTGCATATTATTCACACCAATATGTCTTATTTTGTCAAAACCTATTTGTACATTATTTGATTTTTGTTCGTGACAGATATTTAAATAAAATTGTTCTGAGGAGGGCCCCCACCAGGGCCGAAACGTTAACACGATAAAAAGTGTTTTGAGTTGTGACCTTCATATCCAAGAATCAAAGTAATCAATAAGCAATAGTATTCGTATTTACAATGTTAAATGATGTACGAATTTGTCTTTACTTGAAATTCTTTGCATCGTCCAAATTCAATTGATTATGGTAACATGACTACATGGAAGGACTTGCACAAATAAGTTTTAGAAATTTTCTGGACGTATGTTAATCAAGCTTAGTTATAGCTAAATATTTATATATATACCATTATTGAAGCAATTATATCTTGGGCACCGACTGATTGTGAGTATATATATATATATATATTAAAAATAAATTTAATTATCAAAAAAATCCTATATATTTTTTAATTATTTGCTCACGTCTTAATCAAAATAAAAATATTATTCATTCAGAAAATGCCATTCAATTTACTTCATGAATTGTAGTTTGGAACATTTATACAATGGATTAGAACTTATTATAAGGTTGAAAGAAAACATACAAATGGATAAATGATTATTCATTTGATTTCATATTTTTAATTTATAAAAATTAATTATTCTTCAATTTAAAAAAAACAATTTATTTAAATAATCTTTTCCTTATTTCATTCAATTATTTAACTTAATTACCTCCATTTATATTCAATTATATCAATGCATAATATATATATGAGTAAATGTATTTATATTCAATTATATCAATGTTTGTGAAGAAGTTCGTGACCAGGAGGTTGATTGAAGATGAAATTAGTCGAAAATTCCGGTCAGGAAAAGAAGTTCAATGATTTGGAAAACGTAAACATAATAATCGTTTCCGACGTTTCGGCCGGGCCCTGCCGACCATCTTCAGGAATATTTCTGTAATAATTAACAAAAAGAATGTTTCAAAAAACAATTCTGAATTGAAAGCAGCGAGGTACGTTCATAAGTATAGTTGTTGTTGTACAAAATAAGTGATAAATTAAACAATTGAAAACATGTTTGAGTGAAAATTTGAGGTTAAGTGTGGAGAATTGCGGATGGCGAAAGAGAGGAATAAAATACGTTTACAAGAGTGAAATTTGAATGACTAGAGTAATTAATAAGTGTGTGAGTATTGAAATGAAAAAGAGATCAACTAAGTTTGGACAGATTACTCACAAAATTTGACGACCAGTTCATGCTTAGGTGTTGCTAGTTCAGCATTTTGGACGGAAGTGAAGATTAGCGGAAATCGATCTGTAAATCTATGGTAATGAAGTGTGATATTGATCTATGTTCGAATATCATAGATTTCAAAACAGATGACCAAATCAAACCAAAGGCTCCAAAATTTGAACACTAGAGAATGTTTGAGTATAGATGGCTGAGATGTTGGATATCAGTACGTTTGTTGGCAAAGTTACTTTTGTTCTTAAAGATATGAATCATTTCCTTAATAATACGTTTATACCAGTTCGGTGCTGTAGTTAGGGTTATAGAGTTGTTAAAGTCAAAATTATGTCCAAGACTTAAGGAGTGTTCTGCTGAAGCGCATCTATCCGTATCATGGCATTTAATATTAGAGCGATGGCCAGAAATTCTATTTTTTAAATGTGGTGACGTTTGTCCAATATAACTCTTACTACAGTCTCGACATGGTATTTTGTACACACAGTTAATTTTAACTAAATTAGGAGTTACAGATTTAAGATGAGAAAAAAGAGGAAATTTGGTAGTGTTTGAGATTCTAAAAGTAATTTCAGTGCCCTCGTCATTGAAAATTTTTTTGATCTGGCTAGACAGATTTTTAATGTAGGGTATAGAGATGGAGTTTTTAAATTTGTCCTTAACATTAGTTTGATTGTTGGAGTCTGAATTCCAATCAATCGAGTTGTACATTTTATCCACTCTATACTTTTTGATATCATTAATGAATTTTAAAGGGTAGCCATTAGAAATGAGAGTCGTTTCGACAAGTTTTAGATTTTTTTTGAGAAATTGAGGGTTTGAAATTTTAAGGCAGCGATTGAATAAGGCTATGGCGACAGATTTTTTATGTTTTATAGGATGATTAGAATTAAAATGAATATATCTCCCGGACCAAGTTGGTTTGTGATGCCAATCTGAGATTATAGTATTATTATGATTAATCACCATAGTGTCAAGAAAACTGATTTTACCATCTTTTTCCAACTCAATTGTAAACTGTATACGTGGGTGAAAATTGTTAAACTTGTTCAGAAGGAATTGTAGGTTTTCGTTCTTTACACAAGTTATATTGTCGTCTACGTAACGGTAGCAAAAGGGGAGACTAAAAGGAAGATGTGAAATGATTTTTTGTTGAAAATGTTCAAGTACTAAATTCGCTACTACTGGGCTAATTGGTGAGCCCATTGCTACACCAAAAATTTGGTGGTAAAATTCATCTTTGTAGGCAAAATAGCATGAATCTAGACAAAGTTTGGTAGCTGCCAGAAATTCTTTTTTATTAATGTTAGTGTGAGGTTTTGGATTGGGCCAGTTTTTACTGATTATAGATATTGCTAAATTGGTTGGAATGTTGGTAAACAGTGATTTGACATCTAAGGATACTACACTTCTCGCAAAAATCAAGGGAACAACAAAATTTTCGAAATTTTTTGGTGATTTTCAACAGGCTGTATTTCAGTGAAAAATGGTCGTACAAGAAATAAAAAAACGAAGCTTTTGAAGCTTGAAGACTCTAGTTTTCGAATTTTTTGATTCAAAATTTTTCGAAGCACTATTAGCCATGCAATCCTTGGATAAAGCACAGAGAAAAAATTTTCAAAATTTTTTACATTTTTTTTTTTGCTCTACGGACATGGAAAAATTTTTTTAAGGTGAACCAATGCATAGGTCGCATAGCCTGTTTATTCAGCTTCTAGATGCTTCTTTTTAAACCTCGATACGACCATTTGTCTTCGAGATATCGAATTTTGAATGCCAAAGGATGCTTTTTCACTCAACTGCCGATATCTCCAGAACTACTGGTCGCCTAGCGAGCCGAAGGGCAGTTTCTTTTTCTGCAGCAAATTTCCTACAAAAATCTGTCATGGTTGATGTCAAAAAAAAATTTTTCCCTCTTGTAGCGTTAACGTGAAAAAAGAGCAAAAAAATGCCATTTTGCCTTTTTTTGGATAATCGACTGTATCTTCGTCAATATTGGGGGGAAAGCTTAGGTTAGAAAAAAATTTTTCAGCCCAATGTACCCCAAAGGTCCCCCTAAATCGGTAGATCGATCGGTTCAGCGGTTTTCCAGGACCGATTGATTGAAATTTTAAAAAAATCAAGGGAACAAGGTTTTTGTTTCTTGAGGAACCTTGTTCTCTTAATTTTTTCAAAATTTCAATCAATCGGTCCAGGAAAACCGCTGAACCGATCGATTTACCGATTTAGAGGGACCTTTGGGGTACATTAGGCTGTAAAATTTTCTTCTAACCTGAGCTTTCCCCCCAATATTGACGAAGATACAGTCGATTATCCAAAAAAGGCAAAATGGCATTTTTTTGCTCTTTTTTCACGTTAACGCTACAGGAGGAAAAAAATTTTGTTCGACATCAACCATGACAGATTTTTGTAGGAAATTTTCTGCAGAAAAAGAAACTGCCCTTCGGCTCGCTAGGCGACCAGTAGTTCTGAAGATATCGGCAGTTGAGTGAAAAAGAATCCTTTGGCATTCAAAATTCGATATCTCGAAGACAAATGGTCGTATCGAGGTTTAAAAAAAAGCATCTTGAGGGTGAATAAACAGGCTATGCGACCTATGCATTGGTTTAGCTTGGAAAAATTTTTCCATGCTCGTAGAGCGAAAAAAAAAATGTAAAAATTTTGAAAATTTTTTCTTCGTGCTTTATCCAAGGATTGCATGGCTAATAGTGCTTCGAAAAATTTTTGACCAGAAAATTCAAAAACTAGAGTCTTCAAGTTTCAAAAGCTTTGTTTTTTTATTTCTTGTACGACCATTTTTCACTGAAATACCGCTTGTTAAAAATCACCAAAAAATGTTGAAGATTTTGTTGTTCCCTTAATTTTTGCGAGAAGTTTATATACATATATACATATATATAATATAATTTTGAATTTACTTTTAAAAAAAAAAGAAATTTTCGGAAAAAAAATTTTTTTTACAACAATGAAATTCATTGAAAATAAATATAGTTATTGAAGAGATCCTGAATATTTTCTAGTTAATTGCTCACATATCAATTAAAATATGAATATCATCCATAAAGAAAGATAATTTATTTAAATCAATTATTTCCCTATTCTATTGAATTATTTAACCTAATTAGCTCCATTTATATTCAATTGTATTAATGTATAATATTCAAATATATACATATATATATATTATGAATTTCAGTTTACTTTTGAAAAAAGAGAAATTTGGAAAAAAAAAATTTTTTTACACTCATTGAATTCATTAAAAATAAATATAATTATTCAAAAATCCTACGTATTTGTTAATCAGTCGCTGACATAATAATTAAGATTTAAATATTATCCGTTAGGAAAAACAATTTATTCGTATCAATTATTTCCTTATTTTATCAAATTATTTAACCTTATTACCTCCATTTATATTCAATTATGTCAATGTATAATATACACATATACACATATATACATATATAATAATATACACAATATATATATATTATAATTTTGAATTCACTTCCAAAATAGAGTGAAATTCTTGAAACAAAAATTTTTCTTTCGATAATTAAATTCATTGAAAATAAATATAATTATTGAAAAGATCCTGTATGTCTTTCAATTATTTACTCACATATTATTTAAAATGAAAATATTATTTATAGGGAAAAACAATTTATTTCAATTAACTATTTCCTTTTTTTATCAAATTATTAGATATAATTACCTCCATTTATATTTAATTATAATAAAGTATTATATATACACAAATAAATGTATTCATATTTGATTATTTGAATGTATGATATACCAATATATATATATATATATATATATATATATATATATATATATATATTATGATTTTTAATTTACTTTTAGGAAAAGAAAAATTTGAAAAAAAAAAATTTTTTTTTAAATAATTAAATTCATCAAAAATAAATATAATTATCCAAAAAATCCTACGTATTCTTCGATTGATTGCTCACATATTGATTAAGATATAAATATTATCCGTTAGGGAAAATAATTTATTTGAATCAATCATTTCCTTATTTTATTGAATTATTCAACTTAATTACCTCCATTTATATTCAATTATATTAATGTATGATATACATATTCATACATATATACATATATAATAATGAACATATATATATATATGTATTATAATTTTGAATTTACTTTTAAAAAAAAAGAAATTTTTGAAAAAAATTTTTTTTTACGATAATTGAATTCATTAAGAATAAATATAATCATCCAAGAAATCCTATGTATTTCTCAATTATTTGCTCAGATATTAATTGGAATAAAAATATTATTTATCAGGAAAAAAAATTTATTTGATCAATTATTTCCTATTTCCATTGAATTATTTGACATATTTACCTCCATCTATATTCAATTATATTGATGTATAATATATATATCAATTAATGTATTTATATTCAATTATCCTAATGTATAATATTTAAATATACACATATATGTATATGCATTATGATTTTTTATTTACTTTAAAAAAAAAAGAAATTTGAAAATAAACAATTTTTTCACAATCATTAGATTCATCAAACATAAATATAATTATTCAAAAAATCGTACATATTTTTCAATTATTTGCTCACATAATAATTAAAATAAAAATATTTTTCATAGGAGAATGCCATTTAATTTACTCTATGAATTGTAATTTGGAACATTTATACAATTGATTGAAACTTATTATGAGGTTCAAAGAAAACATACAGATAGATAATTGATTATTCATTTATTTCGTATTTTTGATTTTTAGAAATTAATTATTCTTCAATTCATGAAATATAATTCATTCAAATTATTTAATTCATCATTTTATCAACTTATTCAACTTAATTACCTCCATTTATATTCAACTATATAAATGTATAATATGTATATAAATAAATGTATTGATATTCAATTATATTATTGTATAATATATTAATGTACAATATATTAATGTATCATATACATGTATAAACTTATATATATATGTATTGTAACCAATGTTTTTATATATTTGGGGGTAAGAACGATATAACGATAATTGGTTACCCTACAGCGCAGTCGCTAACCTAAATAATTAGATAGAGAGAGATACTAAGGGAGAAAGATACGATTGTTGGGCGCCAGACGCACATGCGTCAAAAATAGATAATTAGAGAAAAAGACAAAGGTAAAGGTAAAGGTAATAGATAAAGGTAAGGTAAGGTTCTACGACGGTTTTGCACAGTTCGCTCAGAGAGACAAGATAATGGTAGAGGGGCGGAGTCGAATCCAATAGATGAAATAAGAAGCAGGTGAAGCAGGAATAATATCAAATATATTAAACAAGAAGCGATAAGTTTACTGACAAGCAAGTAGCTTAAGAGTTTGCGATACAAGTACGATATATGCGATAATTAACAATAGTTACAGCCAGAGAAAGGTTAAGCGAGAGAGTTAACAATTAACGGAACGTTTTCCGAATAAGCGGGAAATATGCGTAAGCTCGCGATACTAAAGGTAATGATTACCACGGTTTTAAGATAGATAGGCAGAACAGAAAAGATACACTGTACTTAAATTAAGCGGTAAGTAAATAAATCATAAAATATGAGAAGCGATCATAAACACATGCGAAATACAACAATTGTAATAGTTATCACATTACCAGAATAATCAGAAATAGGCAGACAAGGAATTATGAATTACAAGGAAAATTCAAGCGACAGGTCAAATAGAAAATTAGCATAAAATATAGAGAATAACAGATAATACGTAGTCTCTCGTTTGCGGTAAGTGCGAGAGAAAAAGAGATAATATTCGGTACGATAGAAGGTAATTCAAGATACGGCAAACAATATTCAAGATAATTAATATGCAACGTACGGCAAACCAAATAGACTACGGACAACTACGATCAGCGATATAAGCGAAGAAAACAGTGAAAAAGATGTTATGCGATACGGCACAATACTCCAATGTCAAATGAACGACGAGCGGGACCGCGCAGCGATATAAGATCGCTCCCGCGGTACTCTCACTAAGATACGGTAATCAACGATAATAGGTAAAGCGACAGATAGAAACTAATCAGAGAAAATATAACAAAATAGCAATGCTCAGTAGCTAAGATAAAAATTGATCCTTCAACGGAACGCGCTGCTAGACAGCGATATTAGACATTCAAATATCCTAAAAGAGAAAGATAATAAGATAAAGCGATAGTCACTACAATGCGTAAGTAATGGTCAACCAGTCGCGAAGTTACTTGCAATAAGACAGAGAAAGGGACAAGATAAGAGATGATAAGGTACGAGCCCAGGTGGCTTAAGCAGACCAACTGCAAGGTAAAGAGAAAAGATACGAGCCCAATTGGCTCAAGCAGACCAACTGCAAGGTAAAGAGAGAAAGAGATAAAGGTAAAGGTACGATATATTGCAAGTAATCTCGTGGCTTCACAAAATAGAAAAGGAACCTCACTTACGTAAAAGGAGATCTAACAGGTGCGAGAGAATGCGATACGATAGCGGTAATCAAAGCGATAACGTGAACACTGGTATAATTAACAAAAGCTGAAGGTCGGATTAATAAAGGCGCTATTAACGAAACTGGAAGTCGAGTTACAAAAAGGCACGTCTGCTATATTTGGTAACTGAACGTAGAGTGACGAGATGAGCGATGATGCTGATTTTCGTCGAGCTGCTGTCACGTGATTCTTCCTAAAATTTGCGGTATTCTAATTGGACCAGCAGGTCGCGTGGTCTGGTCCACGGGTAGGCGGCGATAATCCCTCGCCGCTTGTTTTTCTTCTCCCTCGACGACAGGTATCGAGATATCGGGACGTCGGAAGGTGGTTAGAGATGTTTTCCTTCAGCTGTGCGGTATCGTTGGTGAGAGGGGGGGGGGGGGGGGGGGGGGGTCGTACTGCTCATGTGTTGCGATAATGAGGTGTGCGGCAATGTTACGTCACCAGTCCTTTGAACTTGCGACCGACTGTAACTCACTCCTTGCTTCACTGGTACTCCCCGTTGTAGCTATTTCGTCGGCGCTGCATCCCGGCCCTCGCTAATCGAAGCCCTCATGCCGGAACGATCTGGTGGTGATGGCCCTCAACCCGGATCCCCACACTAGATCCACCAGATCCACGTGGTCAGCATATCATTAGCCTATTCCACGCCGCAGTCCTTCGATAAGACGGTTCGTTAAGAGAAAACCGTCTTCTATTGGATAGTCAACGACTTAGTAGATGTTAGGGTCGGTTCAGCTCCAGGCTGATAAGTATCGTCGACGGGAGGCTTCGTTGTGTTTTTGACGCACAGCCCTGCACGCCGCCTGACGATGCATCCGAGCGGTAGAAGCATTCGTTCGTGGTTCGGCTCCTGGCCGATAAGTCTCAAATAGTTGGAGGTGCTGTTTGTGCATCACGCACGACCCTGTTCGACAACTAGATGGGCATCCATCGGGAGTGGTTTCAGCGGTATTCGTTCGTCTGTAGTCGGTGGTGGTCGATGTTGAGCTAATACGTGACCCCTGTCAGGCAGTGTCCTGGTGTCTTGACGCGAAGGTCTCGCAGATGGTTCTCGTAGAGCATTACAGAGTTAGAAAATAGCATACAATTAGCTTAGTAAAGAGAATTGAACTTAAACATAATTAGTCGTTCATTTTTGGAGTATTGGCCTCAGACGTGCTTTTGTTATTTTTAGCGATATCTGCACCAAGGGGAATGCGATAATTAAACAAAGTGACGGGGTACGAAATACCACGTCACAGTATATATATATATTATAAATTTTAAATTACTTTTACAAAAAGGGAAATTTTTGGAAAAAAATTTTTTTTTACATTAATTAAATTCATTCAAAATAAATGTAATTATCAAAAGAATCCCATACATTTCTCACTCATTCGCTCACACATTAATTGAGATAAAAATATTATTCATTAAGAAAATGCCATTTGATTTACTTTATGAATTGTAATTTGGAACATTTATACAATGGATTGGAACTTATTATAAGGTTTCAAGAAAACATACGGATAGATAAATGATTATTCATTCAATTTTATACTTTTGATTTTTGAAAATTCATTATTCTTCAATCGAGAAAAATAATTCATTTAAATCAATTATTTTCTTATCTCATTCAATTATTTAACCTCAATACCTCCATCTATATTCCATTATATTAATGTATAATATACATATAAATAAATGTATTCATATTCAATTATATTAATGTATCGTATACATATAGATATATATATATATATATATATATATATATATTGTGACGTGGTATTTCGTACCCCGTCACTTTATTCAATTATCGCATTCCCCTAGGTACAAATATCGCTAAAAATAACGAAAGCACGTCTGAGGCCAATACTCCAAAAATGAACGACTAATTATCTTTACGTTGATTTCTCTTTACTAAGCTAATTGTATGCTATTTTCTAATTCTGTAATGCTCTTCGAGAACCATCCGCGAGACCTTCACGTCAAGATACCAGGACATTTCCTGACAGGGGTCACGTACCAGCTCAACATCAACACCACCGACTACAGACGAACGAATACCGCTGAAACCACTCCCGATGGATGCCTATCTAGTTGTCGAAAAGGGTCGTGCGTGATGCACAACAGCACCTCCAACTATTTGAGACTTATCGGCCAGGAGCCGAACCACGAACGAATGCTTCTACCGCTCGGATGCATCGTCAGGCGGCGTGCAGGGCTGTGCGTCAAAAACACAACGAAGCCTCCCGTCGACGATACTTATCAGCCTGGAGCTGAACCGACCCTAATATCTACTAAGTCGTTGACTATCCAATAGAAGACGGTTTTCTCTTAACGAACCGTCTTATCGAAGGACTGCGGCGTGGAATAGGCTAATGATATGCTGACCACGTGGATCTGGTGGATCTAGTGTGGGGATCCCGGTTGAGGGCCATCACCACCAGATCGTTCCGGCATGAGGGCTTCCATGAGCGAGGGCCGGGATGCAGCGCCGACGAAATAGCTACAACGGGGAGTACCAGTAAAGCAAGGAGTGAGTTACAGTCGGTCGCAAGTCCAGGAGGCCGGTGACGTAACATTGCCGCACACCTCAATATCGCAATACCTGAGCAGTACGACCCCCACCCCCTCCTCACCAACGATACCGCATAGCTGCAGGAAAACATCTCTAACCACCTTCCGACGTCCTGATACCTCGATACCCGTCGTCGAGGGAAAAGAACATCAAACGGCGAGGGATTATCGCCGCCTATCCTTGGACCAGGCCACGAGACCAGCTGGTCCAATTAAGATACCGCAAATTTTGGGAAGAATCACGTGACACCAGCTCGATGAAAATCAGGATCATCGCTCATCTCATTACTCTACGTTCAGTTGTCAATTAAGAAAGACGTGTTCTCGATATCTGTAATAGAGTTTCTTGCTATCATTGTATTTAGTTTCTCGCTAGTGTACCGCATTCTGTAGTATCTACTATATCTTCTTTTACGTAAGTGAGGTTCCTTTTCTATTTTGTGAAGACACGAGATTACTTGCAATATATCGTACCTTTACCTTTATCTCTTTCTCTCTTTACCTTGCAGTTGGTCTGCTTGAGCCAATTGGGCTCGTATCTTTTCTCTTTACCTTGCAGTTGGTCTGCTTGAGCCACCTGGGCTCGTACCTTATTCTCTCTTATCTCTTATCTTGTCCCTTTCTCTGTCTTATTGCAAGTAACTTCGCGACTGGTTGACTATTACTTACGCATTATAGTGACTATCGCTTTATCTTATTATCCTTCTCTTTTAGAATATTTGAATGTCTAATATCGCTGTCTAGCAGCGCGTTCCGTTAAAGGATCAATTTTTATCTTAGCTATTGAGCATTACTATTTTGATATATTTTCTCTGATTAGTTTCTATCTGTCTCTTTATCTATTATCGTTGATTATCGCATCTTAGTGAAAGTACCGCGGAAGCGATCTTATATCGCTGCGCGGTCCCGTTCGTCGTTTATTTGACATTGGAGTATTGTGCCGTATCGCATAACATCTTTTTCACTATTTTCTTCGCTAATATCGCTGATCGTAGTTGTCCGTAGTCTATTGGGTTTGCCGTACGTTGCATATTAATTACCTTGAATATTGTTTGCGTTATCTTGAATTACCTTTTATCGTACCGATTATTATCTTTCTTTCTCTCGCACTCACCGCAAACCAGAGACTACGTATTATCTTTTATTCTCTATATTTCATGATAATTTTCTATTTGACCTATCGCTTGAATTTACCTTGTAGTTCATAATTCCTTGTCTGCCTATTTCTGATCATTCAGGTAATGTGATAACTATTTCAATTGTTGTATCTCGCCTGTGTTATAATCGCTTCTCACATTTTATGATTGATTCGCTTACCGCTTAATTTAAGTACAGTATATCTTTTCTGTTCTACCTATCTATCTTAAAACCGTGTTACTCATTACCTTTAATATCGCGAGCTTACGCATATCTCCCGCTTATTCGGAAAACGTTCCGTTAATTGTTAACTCTCTCGCTTAACCTTTCTCTGGCTGTAACTATTGTTAATTATCGCATATATCGTACTTGTATCGCAAACTCTTCCGCTACTAGCTTGTCAGTAAACTTATCGCTTCTTGTTTAATATATTTGATATTATTCCTGCTTCACCTGTTTCTTATTTTATCTATTGTATTCGACTCCGCCCCTCTACCATTATCTTGTCTCTCTGAGCGAACTGTGCAAAACCGTCGTAGAACCTGACCTTACCATTATCTATTACCTTTACCTTTACCTTTGTCTTTTTCTCTAATTATCTATTTTTGACGCATGTGCGTCTGGCGCCCAACAATCGTATCTTTCTCCCTTAGTATCTCTCTCTATCTAATCATTTAGGTTAGCGACTGCGCCGTAGGGTAACCAATTATCGTTATATCGTTATACCCTCAAATATATAAAAATATTGGTTACAATATATATTTATATATAGTCGAATAACTTGTATGTTGTACCTATGTTTGATATTAGATGTCTTCACTAAAAAATTGGAAATCAAAGACAGCCGTTATCCAAATTCAGAATTAATAATTTTGAGGGTTAAAATGCAATCCAGTAATAAGATAACCGAACAAAATAAAACTTCAAAAATTAGTTATAGATTTCACTACGTAAAGACTATTTTTCGGTATTGTACGTCGCGTTAGAAGAAGCGTCTTCCTATAAACTATATACTACTTATATAATAAGCAATAGAATTCGTATTTACAATGTTAAATGATGTACGAATTTGTCTTTACTTGAAATTCTTTGCATCGTCCAAATTCAATTGATTATGGTAACATGACTA
Organism: Neodiprion fabricii; assembly: GCF_021155785.1. NCBI lineage: Eukaryota > Metazoa > Arthropoda > Insecta > Hymenoptera > Diprionidae > Neodiprion > Neodiprion fabricii. The sequence continues at coordinate 19,866,667 of NC_060240.1, forward strand.
CATGGAAGGACTCGCACAAATAAGTTTTAGAAATTTTCTGGACGTATGTTAATTGAGCTTAGTTATGGCTAAATATTTATACATATACCATTATTAAAGCAATTATATCTTGGGCACCGACTGATTGTAAGTATATATATATACTCCTCGTAAAAATTAAGGGAACAACAAAATTTTCGAAATTTTGTGGTGAATTTCAACAGGCTGTATTTTAGTGAAAAATGGTCGTACAAGAAATAAAAAAACAAAGCTTTTGAAGCTTGAAGACTCTAGTCTTCGAATTGTTGGATTCAAAATTTTTCAAAGCACTATTAGCCATGCAATCCTTGGATAAAGCACGAAGAAAAAATTTTCACAATTTTTTACATTTTTTTTTTCGCTCTACGGGCATGGAAAAATTTTTCCGAGCCAAACCAATGCATAGGTCGCATAGCCTGTTCATTCAGCTTCTAGATGCTTTTTTTTAAACCTCGATACGACCATTTGTCTTTGAGATATCGAATTTTGAATGCCAAAGGATCCTTTTTCACTCAACTGCCGATATCTCTGGAACTACTGGTCGCACAGCGAGCCGAAGGGCAGTTTCTTTTTCTGCAGAAAATTATCTATAAAAATCTGCCAAGGTTGATGTCAAAAAAAATTTTTTTCCACCTGTAGCGTTAACGTGAAAAAAGAGCAAAAAAATGCCATTTTGCCTTTTTTTGGATAATCGACTGTATCTTCGTCAATATTGGGGGGAAAGCTTAAGTTAGAAGAAAATTTTACAGCCTAATGTACCCCAAAGGTCCCCCTTAATCAGTAGATCGATCGGTTTAGCGGTTTTCCTGGACCGATTGATTGAAATTTTGAAAAAATTGGGAGAACAAGGTTCCTTAAGAAACAAAAGCCTTGTTCCCTTAATTTTTTCAAAATTTCAATCAATCGGTCCAGGAAAACCGCTGAACCGATCGATCTACCGATTTAGGGGGACCTTTGGGGTACATTAGGCTGTAAAATTTTCTTCTAACCTGAGCTGTCCCCCCAATATTAACGAAGATACAGTTGATTATCCAAAAAAAGGCAAAATGGCATTTTTTTGCTCTTTTTTCACGTTAACGCTGAAGGTGAAAAAAAATTTTTTTTGACATCAACCTTGACAGATTTTTGTAGGAAATTTTCTGCAGAAAAAGAAACTGCCCTTCGGCTCGCTAGGCGACCAGTAGTTCTAGAGATATCGGCAGTTGAGGAAAAAAGGATCCTTTGGCATTCAAAATTCGATATCTCGAAGACAAATGGTCGTATCGAGGCTTAAAAAAAAACATCTTGAGGCTGAATAAACAGGTTATGCGACCTATGCATTGGTTTAGCTTGGAAAAATTTTTCCATGCTCGTAGAGCGAAAAAAAAAGTGTAAAAATTTTGAAAATTTTTTCTTCGTGCTTCATCCAAGGATTGCATGGCTAATAGTGCTTCGAAAAATTTTTGACCAGAAAATTCAAAAACTAGAGTCTTCAAGTTTCAAAAGCTTGGTTCTTCTATTTCTTGTACGACCATTTATCACTGCAATACCGCCTGTTAAAAATCATCAAAAAATTTCGAAGATTTTGTTGTTCCCTTAATTTTTGCGAGAAGTGTATATACATATATACATGTGTATAACAAAAATTTGAATTGACTTTTTAAAGAAAAAGAAATTTTCGGAAAAAAAATTTTTTTTACAATAATGAAATTCATCGAAAATAAATATAGTTATTAAAGAGATCCTGAATATTTTCTAGTTATTTGCTCACATATCAATTAAAATATAAATATCATCCGTAAAGAAAGATAATTTATTCAAATCAATTATTTCCTTATTCTATTAAATTATTTTACTTAATTGCCTCCATTTATATTCAATTATATCAATGTATAATATTCAAATATATACATATATATATATTATGATTTTTCATTCATTTTTAAAAAAAGAGAAATTTGAAAAAAAAAATTTTTTTCACAATTATTAAATTCATTGAAAATAAATATAATTATACAAAAAATCCTACGTATTTTTCAATTATTTGCTCACATATTAATTGAGATATTAATGTTATTCGTTGGGAAAAATAATTTATATAAATCAATTATTCCCTTATTTTATTAAATTATTTAACTTAATTACCTCCATTTATATTCAATTATATCGATGTATGTAATACATATATATACACATATACATACATGATAATAAACATGTATATATATACATCATAAGTTTGAATTTACTTCTGAAAAAAAAAAGAAATTTTTGAAAGAAAAATTTTTTTACGATAATTAAATTCATTAAAAATAAATATGGTTATTGGAAAGATCCTATATATTTTTTGATTATTTGCTCACATATTAATCAGAATGAAAATATTATTCATTGAAATAAAAATTAATTTAATCAATTATTTTCTTTTCTTATCAAATTATTTGACATAATTACCTCTATCTATATTCAATTATAATAATGTATGATATATATGAATAAATGTATTTATATTTAATTATATCAATGTATAATATTCAAATATATACATGTATATATATTATGATTCTCAGTTCACTTTTGAAAAAAGAGAAATTTGAAAAAAAAAATTTTCCTACACTCATTGAATTCATTAAAAATAAATATAATCATTCAAAAAATCCTACGTATTTGTTAATTATTTGCTGACATAATAATTAAGATTCAAGTATTATCCGTTAGGAAAAATAATTCATTCAAATCAATTATTTCCTTATTCTATCGAATTATTTAACTTAATTACCTCCATTTATATTCAATTACATTAATGTATAATATTCAAATATATACATATATATATATATATATATTGTGATTTTTAATTTACTTTTAAAAAAAGAGAAGTTTGAAAAAAAAAAAATTTCTTTACAGTAATTGAATTCATCAAAAATGAAAATAAATGTTCAAAAAATCCTATGCATTTTTTAATTATTTGCTCACATATTATTTAAAATATAAATGTTATCTGTTAGAAAAAATAATTTATTTAAATCAATTATTTGCTTATTCTATTGAATTATTTCACTCAATTACCTAGGTTTATATTCAATTATATTAATGTATATTATACACATATATACACATATACATATATAATAATAAACATGTATATATATTCATTATAATTTTGAATTTACTTCTAGAAGAGAAAGAAATTTCTGAGAAAAAATTTTTTTTCACGATAATTGAATTCATTAAAAATGAATATACTTATTGAAAAGATCCCGTATGTCTCTTAATTATTTATTTACATATTATTCGAAATAAAAATATTATCAACGGGGAAGAACAATTAATTTCAATCAACTATTTCCTTCTTTGATTAAATTATTTGACTTGATTATCTCCATTTATATTCAATTATATTAATGTTTAATATATATATAAATGAATGTGTTTTTATTCAATTATGATAATGTATGAAATTCAAATATATACATATATATATCATGATTTTTAATTCACTTTTTAAAAAAGAGAAATTTGAGGAAAAAAAAATTTTTTTACGGTAATTGAATTCATTAAAAATAAATATAATTATTCAAGAAATCCTATGTATTTTTTAATTATTTGCTCACATATTATTTGAAATATAAATATCATCCGTTAAGAAAAATAATCTCTTCAAATCAATTATTTCCTTATTCTATTAAATTATTTCACTCAATTACCTCCATTTATATTTAATTATATTATTGTATATAATTAAAATATATACATATATATATATATATATTATGATTTTTGATTGACTTTTAAAAAACGACAAATTTAAAAAAAAACAAATTTTCTCACTATCATTAAATTCGTTACAAATAAATCCAATTATCCAAGAAATCCTATGTATTTTTCAATTATTTGCTCACATATTAATGAAGATACAAATATTATCCGTTAGGAAAAATAGTTCAATCAAATCAATTATTTCCTTATTTTATTAAATTATTTAACTTAATTACCCGCATTTATATTCAATCATATTAATGTATGATGTACATATATATACATATATACATATATAATAATAAACATATATATATATATATATATATATATATATATATATATATATATATTATAATTTCCAATTTACTTCTAAAAAAAAAAGAATTTTTGAAGAAAAAATTTTTTTTACTTTACTTAAATTCATTGAAAATAAATTTAATTATTGAAAAGATCCTGTATGTTTTTCAATTATTTTCTCGCATATTATTTGAAATAAAAATATTATTTATTAGGAAAAACAATTGATTTCAATCAACTATTTTCTTTTTTTATTTAATTATTTGACTTGATTGTCTCCATTTATATTCAAGTATATTCAATGTGTGATATTCAAATATATACATATACGTATAATACGATTTTCCATTTATTTTTAAAAAAAGAGAAATTTGAAAAAAAAAATATTTTTCCGCAATAATTAAATTTAATTAAAATAAATATAATTATTCAAAAAATCCTACGTATTTTTCAATAATTTGCTCACATAATCATTGAACTATAAATATCATCAGTTAAGAAAAATAATTTATTTGAATCAATTATTTTCTCAATTTATTAAGTTATTTAACTTAATCACCTCCATTTATATTCAATTATAATCATGTGTAATATACATATATATACATATATATGTATATATGTATATATGTATATATATGTACGTATATATATATATATGTATATTATACATTAATACAAATGAATATGAATGGAGGTAATTAGGTTAAATAATTCAATAAAATAAGCAAATGATTGAATCAAATAAATTATTTCGTTTGACGGATAATATTTATATTTTAATTATTATGTGAGCAAATAATTGAAAAATACACAGGATTTTTTTGAATAATTATATTTATTTTTAATGAATTTAATTACTGTGAAAAAGTTTTTTTTCTTCAAATTTCTTTTTTTTTAAAAGTCAATTAAAAATCGTAATATATATATGTATGTATGAATTTTCATTTTATACATTAATATAATTGAATATAAATACATTCATTCATATATATAATCTACATTGATATAATTAAATATAAATGGAGATAATCAAGTCAAATAATTAAATAAAAAAAGGGAATAGTTGATTGAAATGAATTGTTTTTTCTAATAAATAATATTTTTATTTCAATGATTATGAGAGTAAATAATTGAAAAACATACAGGATCTATTCAATAATTATATTCATTTTCGATGAATTTAATTATCGAAAACAAAATTTTTTTTCCAAAATTTGTTTTCTTTTTAGGAGTGAATTCAAAATTATAATATATATATATGTATGTATATTATTATATATGTATAAATGTATATATACGTATATTATACATTGATGTAATTGAATATAAATGGAGGTAATTAAGTTAAATAATTCAATAAAATAAGGAAATAATTAATTCAAATAAATTATCTTTCCTAACGGATCATATTCATATCTTAATTAATATGTGAGCGAATAGTTGAGAAATACGTAGGATTTTTTGGATAATTACATTTATTTTGAATGAATTTAATTACTGTGATATATTCATAAGATTATATATGTATTATAAATTAATATAATTTAGTATAAATGGAGGTAATTAAGTCAAATAACTCAATAAAAATAGAAAATAATTGATTGAATAAATTGTTTTTCTCAATGAATAATATATTTTTTTCAATTAATATGTGGGCCAATAATTAGAAAATATACAGGATCTTTTCAATAACCATATTCATTTGTTATGAATTTAATTATTGTGAAAAAATTTTTTTTTGTAAATTTTTCTTCTTCTAAAAGTGAATTCAAAATTATAATATATATATGTATATGTATACCATTATATATGTATGTATGTTTATATTTGTATATTATACATAAATATAGTTGAATAAAAATACATTTATTTCGATGTATATTATACATTATTACAATTAAATATGAATGGAGGTAATTATGTCAAATAATTTGATAAGAAAACGACATAATTGATTAAGTAAATTATTTTTGCTAATGAATAATATTTTCTTTTCAATCAATATGTGAGCAAATAATTAAAAAATATTCAGGATCTTTTCAATAATATTATTTTTCTTTTTGATGAATTTCATTATCGTAAAAAAAATTTTTTCATCGAAAATTTCTTTTCTTTTAAAAGTAAATTCAAAATTATAATATATATATATTGTAACGTGGCAGTTTTACTGCGCGTTCCACACGGCTCCCCGAACTCTAGACGGACCACAGACTTAGGGAGCACGCGAAGTAGACCGCGGCTCATTTCGAAAAAGAGCGCCAGGACAATAGTCACGCATCCGAGACTCTAAGAGGGGACCATCGCCGGTTTAGCGAATAAGACTTTTCAGGATTTTTGTTTATTTTTTTTTTGGGTGACGAGTAAATCCGGCTTCGGACAGGGAATCGGCAGCAAATTCGAACGATGTTACTGGATGGCAATCGCGGCGGATCGCGACGAAAGGAGGGCCTCGCACGAGGCTACGGAGAGAGCGTCAACGGAGAGCTCTGCCGCGACGGAATCCAAGGCGGACGAGATTCCCGTTGGTGGCCGGCGAGCCGTAGCCCCCCCCTCCGTCGCCTAACTGACGACAGGTGCCCTCGCGAAGTCATCACCACGCCACTGCCAAGCTACGGGGTACACGAGACTGGTCAGCCAATCAACACCCCGCGACAGCGGAATCCAACGATAGCGATACGCTAGATTGTAAGAATTGCGTAACGAGAACCCCAATGCGAGCGGGAAAATTTTGACTAGGGATGACGCCTATGTTCGGGGCATGTTCGAATTGCGGCTCCGATTTGCAGGACCCGGCACTTGAGTCCTGGCGACCGATAGCGTTAGTGGCGAGAAAGTGTAGAAAAAGTAAAGTTATTGTGTTTGGGATGGCTGAGACAGGCGTAGGGGAGTTTCTGGTGTGGCTGAGGAGCGGTAAGCGCTCATAATTCTTTGCGGGCATATTTCGAGCGCAAGTTAAATTGGCACACCGATAAACGGTCGGCCCACGCAATTTTAGAGTTAGAGGAGCGCTCGAAATCTGTTTGCCGATCTCCTTGAGGATGACCGTAGCCTGAGTTTTCGCGATAACGCGTAGAGTCACGGTTTCGCGTGGGGAACAATTTCGGAGTGAAATTGAGTGTGGCCAAATTCCGCTGCACAGGGTCTCGTCGAGTCTGCGTACGTAAAAAGGGTGGTGAACTTAGAGGGAATAGAGACTTCGACTTGAGCTCGGATGCGTCATAATACGCTATACACTCGCGCGATTCGAAAAGCTTTCTAGAGCGATTAATTTGGTCGTGATTAGCGCGTCGAGGCACGTCCTTTTTGATTTAGTTTATGCATTATTGTGCATCAGCAAAGTGGCGACTAGCGCCCGTAGAAATAAGATACCAGCTAGATTTAATCAGAACTGCGATTAGCGCGTCGAGTACGATCTAGATTACGTTTTTGTTTAGCAGTTTATAATTAAGTAACGATTAGCGTCGTAGTTGAGGCCGATCGCGGGCAGCGCGTCGAGTCCGATTTTGTTTTTGGTTTTTGCGAGTTAAGATATTGTTAAGACGGCGACTAGCGCAAGAAGGCCGTAGAGGTCTCCTAGATTTATTCATTTTTTTTTTATTTTTTTGATTTTGTTTGTTTCTCCCTTTCTTATTTCTTTTGGATTAAATTTAACCCGTTGTATTTGGAATCGCGAAGGACGACTTGCGCAGTCGTATGATTATTTTTATTTTTAATTTTTTTTTTGTACCATCGCTAACGAGAAATATATTATTGGAATTTTATAGTGATTTGGCCAAACCACGCATTGGCTTACTTGTGTTACATCTCTCTCTACCCAAAATTTACCCCTCCCCTCTCCGCGGTACTGAGCTATCGAGTATATGGTCGCGATATTTCGCATTACCGATTTCGAGGCGTGTTAATCACGCCAGACGCCCAACAAATCTCGCGGTATTGTTTTAGGTCCAGGGTACATCGTGGACGCCGATTTATTGTGTACGAGGTAAGTTCTCGGTTATTTGCTCCGAGTGATCGAGGTGCAGAAAAATCCACGTCACAATATATATGTATCTTATTATATATGTATATATGTATATATGTTTATATGTGTATATTATAGATTAATATAATTAAATATAAATAAAGGTGATTAAGTTGAATAATTTAATGAAATAAGAAAAGAATTGATTTAAATAAATCATTCGTCTCAACTGATAATATTTACATTCTAATTATTATGTGAGCAAATAATTGAAAAATACGTAGGATTTTTTGAATAATTATATTTATGTTTGATAAATCTAATGATTGTGAAAAAATTTTTTATTTTCAAATTTCTCTTTTTTTAAAAGTAAATAAAAAATCATAATTGATATATATATGTATATATTTGAATATTATACATTACGATAATTGAATATAAATACATTGATTTATATACATATTACACATCAATATAATTAAATGATTAAAAGAACTTACCAAGTGAAGTTCTATCATAATTGTATGAAGCGCCTCTTCCGAGATGATCAACTGGTAGTGCCCCTACTCCACACCGATGTCGCCACATATTTCATAGTTATATATCGAAAAAATCGGCCCTGCACCTTTGTTTCCTAGATCTAGACATTCTCTGAAAGCGTTGCCGTTGTATTAGGGGTATGTAATCGTTTATTAGATGGGTGTTTTGGGTGGGTGTTGATCGTCTCGGAAGAGGCGCTTCATACAATTATGATAGAACTTCACTTGGTAAGTTCGTTTAATCATTTAATTGTATTGCGCGTCTCTTCCTCGAGATCAACTGGTAGATGTTTAAAGCTAATAACGGCAACCAATATTATTAATTAGTTTTGTGTTATACGTTGTGTCTTAACACTACTAATATTATTGCGAGTTCAAGATCGCTCGTGCATAAGAATCCTTATCTCTACTGACATTTAAATGATAAAATTTTGCGAAGGTTTCAGATCCCGTTGTCCAGCCTGCAGTTTTTCTTATCGTTTCTATATCGATGTTGTTTCTTTTCGCTGTAGACGTGGATGCGTGGCGTGTGCTGTGTGCTGTAAATTTGTCCGTATTTACTCCGCTATTTTTCAATGTTAATTTGACCCATCGACTCAGGGTTTGCGATGAGACGGCTTGAAATGGTTTTTTGAACGATAGGAAGAGATCTATCTTGGAGCCTCTTGAGGTTTTTGTTCTCTCCAGATAGTTTTGTAAGGCTGATGCCGAACAAAGTTTTTCGTCTTCCGCGTAGAATGGTATGATTAATAGCGGCTGTTTTCGATTAGCGCCCGTAGTTTTGATTCGATCCGGGATTCTAATCTCGAACGCATTTCCCACTCTTTGAATATTCTCGACGTTTATTTTTGAGTATGTTTGCATCCTATGTCCCGTGACTAAGGCTAGCAGGGTAATCAGTTTCATGGTTAAATCTTTCAGCGAGAGATTTTCATTTTTTGGCAGAGACTTGAAATAATTAAGAACAATCTTTGGTTCCCAGATTGAATCGTATTTTGGTCTTGTTGGTCTCAAGCTGTGTACTGCTTTGAAAAACCTTTTGATATGGTGATCTTGTCCCACTTCCGGCCCGATAATAAGCGAAATTGCGGATCTGAGGGTGTTGAGCGACCCATGGGAGGCTCCCGTGTCGTATGTTTTTGCGAGGAATTTTAAAATATCTGACACCGTTGCTTCGTATGGAGAAATGTTATTCTCGGAACAATGAATCCACCAGCGTTTTAACGCGCCGTCATATTGTTTAAGCGACGATTCGCTTACGGATGATGTCATGATCTGGATTGCTGTTTCTGGTAATTTTCTCCTTGCGAATGCCTGCTCGATAGCTTGCCGGCAACCAGAGAAATGTTCTGCCAAATTGCGTGAGGTTCCCTGTTAGAACAAATTATTAAGTTAATATTAGGTTTGAAGACAATGGGCTCTGCAACGAGCATTGCCTGAAATTTGGGGTACCATGGTTGAGCTGGCCACTCTGGTACTACTACGATCCCTTGCGCTTCTTCGCATTCGATTTTTTGTAGTGTGCGTAAAATTAGTGAAAAGGGTGGAAAAGCGTAGAAATATTGGTTCCATGGGACCGTAAAAGCGTCTACCGCTACAGACCCAGGGTCTCTTCGCCAAGAAATGTATTTTTTGCATTTCGCGTTTTTTCGACTTGCAAATAAGTCTATCTCAGGCATCCCGAATTTTTCAACAATCGTTCGAAAAGTTGTGTTTTTTAGTTCGAATTCGGTTTCCGGTTCCAATCTGCGGGATTCTACATCCGCTTCTACGTTCATTTTTGAACTTATATAAGACGCAAATACCCATATGTTTTTATTTTCGCACCAATCCCAGATATCTCTTGTTACTTTATTTAAGTGGGGGTATTGAATTCCTCCTTCTCGATTGATGTACGAGATCGCGGTTGTATTGTCTATTCTAAGGAGTATCTGACGGTTTTCTAAGTTTTTCGCGAAGCATTTGAGGCCAAAAAAGGCTGCCAATAACTCGAGGTAAATTATGTGGGACAGACGCTCGTTCTCATTCCAGTGTCCGTGAGATCTTTCGCCTTTGCAAAATACTCCCCATCCCGATAGCGAGGCGTCCGAAAAGATCTCAAGAGTAAAATTCGAATCTCGAATTGGGTTTATTGAGGATTCAATCTTTGATTCCCACCAGGTGAGATCCGGCGAAAGAGTTTCCGGTACCTTCATGTATCCCTCATATTTTCCCCCGTTGGATCTGAGGGTTAAGTATTTTGCTCGCTCAAAAGCTTTAGTATGGCCCCAGCCGTAGTTGACCGCAAAGCACGCTGACACTAAAGTACCGAGGAATTGTGCGAATTCCCGAATTTTTACGGAATCTCGAATTTTCAACTGTGCGCTTTTTTCTTTGATACTTTCTTTTTTCTCTTTTGTTAATTCTACAGTCCATCGTACGGAATCAAAATAACACCCTAAAAATTTGCAACGTTGGGACGGTGTGATTTGACTTTTATTTTCGTTTATAATGAATCCTAGTTTTTTCAGGAGTTTGCAAGTCTCTCTGACGTTATCTTGGCACGTGGTGTACGTGTCTCCAAAAAGTAAAAAGTCATCGAGATATATCACGGATAAATATCCTCTTTTCCTCAGATGCGAAATTACTGGTTTCATTATTTTCGTAAAAACCAACGGAGCGACGCTAAGGTCGAACGGCAAACATGTAAATTCAAAATATTGTTGATCTAACTGGAACCGTATGTATTTTCTGTGTGTTTTCGCGAGTGGAATCAGGTAATACGCGTCTTTAAGGTCCAAAGTGGCCATAAAGCACTGAGGGCTTATGAGTCTGAGAGCTGTTTTCCGGTCTTCCATTTTGAAATGTTCCGTTATGACGAAAGTGTTCAGTTCCTTCAAATTTATAATCAACCGCTTCGAACCGTCGGGTTTCGGTCGTAGAAAAATGTTTGAGATGAATTGATTTTTTGCCGGAATACATTTAGCGATGGCTCCTTTTTTGAGCAGATCGTCTATTAGTTTTAAGGTTTCTTGTTTTTCGGAGGGGGACCGCGCGGGTTCGATAGGCACCCTGTTTTGTTTGACTGTTACTGAAAACGGTATTTTGTATCCCTCGACCCATGAAAGGATCTTTTGATCCGACGTTATTGCTCGCCAATTTTTTAAGAAAAATTGTAATCTACCTGCCGTGATACCTACAAGGCTTACCGACGTCGGTTCTGAGAGTTGTTGTCTCTTCGCTGATACGGTTTGTGGTGTGATTGGCTCGGCTGTGTTCGCTGGGATGGGTATTTCTTCTGCGCTTGAAATCCTGTGTATTTCTGCCCCCCGGTCGTTCCCGATTGTGTTTTTTGCGCTTGGTAACGCGGCGGGGTCTTGAAGTTTTTTGAGTTCTTTGGTGTTTGATTTTTTGTCGCAGGTTTCAGCTCATTAAGTGACCGTTCCAAGTTTTTGGCTGACCGCAACCGATCTTCGAGATCCTTTCCGCATAGCCATTCCTCTGTTGTTGAATTTTGCAGTGCGTCCTTCACCGATATTTTTAACGGCGCTAAGATAAGATTTTTCCTTACTGCGGTTTTCTCAGGCTTTTGGGGAATGCATCCCGGGCACTCTCGCTCGAGTCATCGAGTCGAAAAGATCATACTTTGAAATAGGCTCTGCGCGATACACTCCGCTAGCACCACCTTCGAGAGATCTCCTTATAACGATTATCCTGCATCTTTTAATCTTTGTATCGAATCATTCAATAAATTCTGTACGCTGTGTCACTGCGGCCGTCAGTGAGATATTTATTGCGTCTTGTTAACACACGTTATTTGTGTGTTTCTGACATCAGAAGTGGGATAAAGAACTTCCAACTCAGAGATTCGACGATAAAGTTCACGTGAAAATTGTGAAAACTCTGAAATACGACTATGACAAAAGACGGCGAAAACAGTGCCAGTGATGTGGTTGAATCTGATGAAAACAATGCCGTTGTGGTATTAAGGGACAGTGAAAAAAATGTTATTGTGATAGACAGTGTACGATCTCGAAAACGAAAAAGAAAACGATCTCCGTCTACATTCGAATCGGAACTTGAATCTGATGATTCTGCGCGCACAAAAAATAAACGGAGAGAACGTAGGTCAAGGCTGGAGGAAGAGAATCTACGACTGATTGCTTTGCTTACTCAACGAGAACGGGCACCGATGGACCTCGTTAAATTCGATCCAAAAACGACGGACGCCACTGGCTGGGCGAAGATGGTTGATGAATGGATTCGACGTTACAAACCGGACGATTGGGAAGTCGTCCAGCATCTGGCTAAAGCGTTCAAGGACGAAGCAGCTCAGTGGTTCACCGGTATGGACCCTTCTGGAAAACGCTGGACTGAAATTCGTGCTGAATTTATGAGCGCGTATGCAAAGAACAAAAACGCCGCTTCAGAACTCCATTCGATTTGGACCGACGACGCCGAGTTCACGCTCGAGAATTTCATGAAGAGGGGGAGGAAGATCAAAGCGTGGCTCAAGGAACGGAAATCGGTGGACGAGACCGCTACCCAACTGACTGGATTGTCGTACTCGTTCCAGAACCGATTTGTGCGAAATATTTTCGTACGCGAATCACCTCGCAACCTACAAGAAGCAATGTCGTACCTCGATGGAAGAACGACCGATCACCATCGACCGCGTGCATCCTTCGGAGCCCCTGGTCCACACACTAGGACTCCGACGCCGCGAGATGGGAAGTCGCACCGTTCGGATATCGAGTGCTACAGTTGCGGAAGGAAGGGACATCGTCAGGCCGATTGCAGATCATCCTCGAAGTCACACAGCAGCAAGTCACGGGACGGCAAGGGCGCGTATTTCAAGAAGGCGTTGACCTGTTACAACTGCAAGGAAGAGGGTCACATCTCCACGAACTGTCCAAAGAAGGAAGAGAAAATCGTGAGGCTTTGCAATTTGACCTCTACCAAAAGTACTTTGAAGCTGGCTGACGGTAGGGTGTTGACATTTATTTTCGATTCTGGTTCAGACTGCTCGTTGGTAAGAGAGAGTTTGGTGGAAAGGCTGCCCGGTAGGAGACGGTGCGTCTCAACGCGGTTAAGAGGCCTTGGAAATGGATATGTAGATTGCTGTGAGCAAATCTCTGTTTTGGCCGATTTAAATGGCATAAATGTTGAGATTGATTTGTATGTGGTAGCGGACGAAACTTTGTCCGAGGATATAATTCTGGGTAAAGAATTGTTAGCAGACGGTGTCTCAGTCACGTTGGACGGAACCGTGGTAAAATTTGCAAAAGTAGACAAATTTATCGGCTCGTGTAACTTGAAAATTAGTATCGATGCTGTCGATTGTGATTCAATTAATATGAGAAAAGCACTCGTTGAATTTTTGAGAATGTATGAGGAAAATATGAGTGTTGAGTCTCCCAAGATTCGAGTCACTTCCGGTAGTCTTGAAATTCGATTGAAAGACGAAAACAAACTCGTGCAGAGACGCCCTTACAAGCTAGGCGATGTAGAACGGCAAACTGTGAGAGGTTTGGTTGACAAAATGCTTAGGGCAGGAATTGTTCGAGAAAGTAGAAGCCCGTTTTCTAGTCCAATCATCTTAGTAAAGAAAAAGGATGGATCGGATAGGCTATGCGTGGATTTTCGGGAATTAAACTCAAATACGGTAGCAGACCGTTATCCATTACCGCTGATACAGGACCAATTAGATCGTCTGTGTGGAGCGCATTATTTCTCGTCGTTAGATATGGTAGCGGGCTTCCATCAGATACCCGTAGAGGAGAACTCGATAGAGAAGCTTGCATTTATTACACCTGACGGACATTACGAATACTTGACAATGCCATTTGGGCTGATGAACGCACCATCCGTGTATCAAAGAGCAATTAACAACGCACTAGGAGAATTGAGATACTCGTATGCGATTGTTTATTTAGATGATGTCCTTATACCTGGCAAAACCGAACAAGAAGCTTTTGATAGACTGAAAATTGTAAGGACAAAACTGGCTGAGAGTGGGTTCTCGTTTAATTTAAATAAATGTAAATTCTTGAAAACGCAAATTGAGTACCTGGGATACACTGTATCGAACGGAGAGCTGAGGCCCAACCTTCGAAAAATCGAAGCACTGGTGCAATCGCCCATCCCCCGAACGCAGACCCAGGTAAGGCAATTGCTAGGATTAGCATCTTATTTTCGTAGGTTTATACCAAGGTTCTCGCAGGTAGCAGCTCCTCTCTATAAACTGACTGCAGGTAGCACCAAGACGATAACGTGGACAGACGAACACACCGACGCTAGAAACAAGCTCATTGAACATTTAACATCAGAACCGTTGCTGCGAATATTCGACCCTAATCTTCCGATCGAACTGCATACTGACGCTAGTGCCCTCGGGTATGGCGCTGTATTACTCCAACGCGTTGACAAAGAAAAACATCCGGTCGCTTACTATAGCAAACGTACCATAGACGCTGAAACCCGTTATCATTCGTATGAACTCGAGACCCTTGCAGTTGTAAATGCAATAAAGCACTTTAGACAGTACCTAGTTGGACGCAAATTTCTAGTTGTAACGGACTGTAACTCACTGAAGGCTGATAGCCTTAAAAAAGATTTAACGCCACGAGTTTACCGTTGGTGGGCATTTTTACAATCCTTCGACTTTGAAATTGAATATCGCGCGGGAGAGAGAATGAAGCACGCTGATTTCTTGTCAAGAAACCCTGTTTCGGAGGGAACCGTAATGAAAGTCAATAAAGTCGACGCGAATAAAATAATAGAACTAGCTGACGACTGGTTAATTGTAGCTCAACAAAAAGACAACGAAATAAAAACCTTATACCGCGAAGTACTTGACGGATCAGAGGCTGCGAAAACTTATACGATAAAGGATAAAATCTTGATGCGAACAATAGAGAGGAAGGGTAGGCAATTCACATTGCCCATAGTACCCAGATTGATGGTATGGTCGCTCATACATCACGTACACGCGAATATTTGCCATCTAGGCTGGGA